>NW_009227720.1:0-143953 GCF_000690835.1 Fulmarus glacialis | reverse complement strand
CTGCTAAACTGATCGGTTGTGAAATGGTTAATAGTGGTAGCCATTAAATTATCCTTGCTTCTGATACCCAGTTAAAAATAAATTCAAAGTGCCTGCGATGGGTGGCAAGGATTGCTCATCATGCCCCATCCCTCAGCTGCCAAAGGCAAACAAATTCTGACAAGAAGGTGAGAAAACAAAGGTGAAGACATCCCACATCGGAGTGGGGGAAGTGTATTTACAGAACAGAAATGCTCATGGTCTGGGGAGGTGGAGAAGTTGCTACAAAGGCTCTGTGCCCACAAGATTCACTCCAGCTTGGAAACAAGAATGTACATAAACAGCACAAAGAAACATGTAAAGGGACGTGGGGTTTTGCATCTTCCTTTACATATAATCTTGCTGAAACTCAGGAGACCTCTGCTGAGAGGGCTATGACTTAGTCAGACACCATGGAAATGTCATTCTTCCAAAGGAAAAACAAACACAAACAAACAATGTTGTGACACACAATTCATTAAGAGCCCTGGTGTCTTACAGAAGTTGAGAAGAATTAATGTTCTTGGGTCTTCTGTCATTAGATAGAACAGTGAAGGGGAAAGAGCTAGTCAGACATTGAACAGGATAGTGCCTGACTTCTATTTTATTACAGTTTTGAATGTCCCTTGATTCTTTCTCTTCTCCTGTTTTGGCCCCAATCCCTAGTTCCACGTGTGCAGTCCCACTGACTTATTCAAGACATTCTCCTCAGGTAGAGATGGTGGAACACCACAGTTTTCAGGTATTGAACAAGGTATTCATAATTATTCAAAGATGGTCCATCTGGAAAACTCAGCTATTGAACAAATATGAACTCTTTACACCTCTCTTTATACCATAAAGGATGAACTTAAACAGGTTAGCAGGTTAATATTCTACAAGAATGAACTTTAGTTTGATGTTAGGTATTTAAAATAATGATAAAAAGTTTATTTTTGTTTCATTTATTACAATAGCTGTAACAAATTCTGACTTTTTTCAGAGTCTATTCATAATAGATATTGTTTCACCCTAATTATTTTGCCACACAAAGTACTCATACCTAAATACCGTCACAATGAAGAGCACTATAGGGAAAGTCAAGCAGTCCTGTGGGTCTCTTAAGGTCTTCTGGATCACAATCCCAATCAAAGACAGGAGTCCTTCTGAGGCATGGTGCCTAGTCAGACTTCACACCTTTCTACAACAGTGTTAGGTGGCAATGAGTCCCCTTCTGAGGCACACAGTCCTCCTGGGTAGGGCATAAGAGACCAGCACCACATTCAGCTCTCCGGAGTCTCCCAAAAGGAGGATGGCTAGAAGTTCATTACTGTGGACCTATCCCACAGTTTCCCAAGGCAAATCTTGCCTCTCTTCCTCCACACAGTTTATGTTGCCTGCTGCCCCAAACATCTATATTCCCCCCCGTATGAGAGATGTAAGACAAGTCTAAACACAGCTGTCAAGTTCTAAAATCAGCATCAAAGCTCAGTAAAAGCAAGAGGGAAAAACAATATGCTTTGTTAAACAATACTGCCTCAGACCTCAAAGGGTTATACAATGAAAGTAATACCCCCTTTGAGTTCTGTGTATGGCAAGCATTACCTAACATCCTCAGTCAGAGCCCCGCTGTTTATGAGGTGATGAGAAAAGAATACAGCTCCCTCTTGTCAGTAGGACATCCCCACTGCCCTGCATGAAATTTTTTTCTTATATTTCAGATGTATTGAATCTTCTAGACATTAGAAAAGCAAAACATGCACTCTGGAGCCATCACCTCTCTTGGTCAGTTCATAGGTTTGCCAAGGTCACAGAAAATACTCTTTTACATCATAAGTCTTAACTTCAGGCTGTTTTACCCCTCCACAGGAACCTGAAAGGATTTAAACAGATTTATCAAACCAAAAATGGAAATATTTATGTTTGGAAACATTGGAATTTTTAAACATTTCTTATTTCTTTCCTTCCCCACTGATACTGATTCCCAGTCTTTGAGCCATGTGAAGTGGGTTAAAAGTTACTCTCAGGAAAAAAAGTCTGCCTGCTAAATCACCCTCACCCCCTGCACATAGTTAAAGGCTTTCTGCTGCACTACTGGTATTACTACTACCACTATGTATGTGTATACATGATGTGTATTTATATGTTTCTGTGTTACACATGCATTTTTTCCTATACAACTTAGAATTTTTTTCAGTTTTATAGACATCAATTTTTACGGTTAGTATGAGCCCTTATGATGATCTGATATGATCATCTATTTAATGTAAGCTACAGAATTCACCGGTTTGTTGACACCCTGATCCCAGCATATTTCGTTAAACTGCAATAAAGATGCAGACAGGCACCTGAAAAGCTTTTACTGGAAAGTTCATTTCTTCTCTCAGTTGGGCAGCCAGGGAGGAAAACTTAGAGCTGACCTCAGAGACCCCCAGCACCTGCTCTTCAGGAGTCTGGGGCAAGCCTGGTCCCCTCCAGAGCCTCCCCAAAGCTCTTCTGGGAAGGACCCCAAGGCAGTGTGTTGGCACAGAGGCAACAGGTTCAAGAAAGAAGAAAAGTTTGTTGAATGACACAACAAGACTTTTTTTGGTTTTTTTTTTTTTTAAACACCCAAACTACCAGGCAAGTTGCCCAATTTTTGGCCCTAAAGGGTCTCCAAGTGGGCAAATCACCCTCAACATTTGCTCGTGTGCAGCAGGATGGATGCAGCCTGAAATGTGTTTGGTAATACTGCTACTCTTTACTAGGGTGACGGTCTGCTCTTCTATCACAGCCATCTACGAAACTCTTTTTGCTGCCACTCCATTTCAGTTGACACTTTACTTTTTACTTGATAACAGGGTGTGCAATACTCCATACTGCAAGTGTGAGCAAGGAATGGGGAATACTTTAAATGCTGAGCTACTGTTATAATATATTTCCTGGAAATGGGAATAGTTTTGCAAGGATCACAGCATACAGTCCTCATTTCAGATTATAAAAGAAAGGAGAAGAGTTTTCTCCTGCAGAGAGGCTACAACCACAAGAGCATAAGCTGTGCTCTTCCTGCTAGGTTACTCAGCAGGAGACAATCCAGCAGCCCTAGTACGTTATTTAGCAAAAAAGGATGGAGACCACCACCTGCCATTCTCCCTCTGTACAGTCCTTGTTGTTTTTCCTCAGAAGTACTGGAAGCCTTCTTCAGCACAAGAGGCATCAGCTTACCACATGGTCTGTTAAAGATGCAGGGGCTGGCCATGGTGATAAGGAATGAGGACACACCTGAGTTACTCAGCAATAAATGCAGCTTGATGCTCCTCCACTCTGAACAGGTGATTCTTCAGAAACAACAGGGGAGGAGTGAGAGACATTTTAGGGTCCAAGCAGGAAGAATATTAGTATTTTAGCTGGTCTTCAATAAAACAGAAGTGGAGGAATAAGAGGAAACAGATAACTTTTCTCTTGGTACAAAATAACTCCTGTGTGGTGCCACATTTCAAAGTCTGCTGTAGGTGAGCATCTCAGGCCACCAGCCAAATAAATATGTGATTTGACTATTCCAGAAATACACACATTTTCCTCAAAATTATTATTTCCTTTCCATTATGAAACCCAATCCCTCCACCAGAGAGGGACTGTGCAACTATGGGCTCCCTGGGACTGTTTCCCCATCCGTGACATCATATCACAAGCAGCTTATCTTTGCAAAATGCCTGGAGGTCTGCAGAGGAAAAAGAAAACACACACACCGCCCTTACCTCCTCCTCCTAGTGCCTGGCCAGGCTTGTAGTTCTCAGCCTAGCTTTTGCTGTTATACCTAGTTAGAGCTCAAGCAAATTCCAATCCACTCCTCTTCCTGAGGCTCCCATTTATTTAAACAGGTGGGACCAGAATTGCTGTACTTCCCAAAGTGCTGTTGCAGCTGAACCAACTTATAAAGCAATTCTGCTACAGGTATCAATTAAGAATGTGCAATGGGGAATTTCAGGCTGCAGAGGGGCAAGAGCAACACAGCAGCCATTTCTAGAGCTTAGGTGCTGGTGCAGTCAAAAGCAATGCTCAGCTACTCTGTAACTTTCTTAACTCAAAAGACCATTAGCTGGAATTGTTGCATAAACTTAATAACAATCTTTTTTCTATTTAAGGCTGTCCCACTATTCTATTATCTGTCATTAATTTTCCATATGTTCCCCTCACCACCGCTCTTAGGCTGGGTTCAGTTTGCAGAGTTGGATCAGATTTCTTTACAAGCCAGGACATTTGCTGGCTTGCTTACTAGCTTGAGGCCAGTTATGTTTGAGTGAGGCCCAAGCAAAACAAGTGAGATTTGGTGACTTTCCAGTGAGTAGGCACCAAATCTACATGATTTGAGGTTGTTGTTTTTTAAAAGTTTAAAATTCTTAAAGTAGAAGTTCTTTCATTATTTCAGATTACTTTTTTAAAAACAGCTGCTGGTGATACTTGCTCAAATATTGCAGCATCCCTCTGCTTACTATAAAGCAAAGCTTTTTCTTCTCTTTTCTTTACTTAGCATAAGGCAAAAGTTTCTTGGTTATCTATATTTTTAATCACAGATGGGCAAATGCACCAGTATACTTGCAAAAAAGAAACTGATGAGAAGGAGATCAATGAACCATTTTGTTTCCAGTATTTGTACTAGATAATGAAGTCTAGTGTTTGCAAGTCTTTCTCTCAAAAGCATTCAGATTGCATGTGAAACCCTCCTCTAATTCAAATCTGACTTCTGGAAACATTTCTTACACTGTCACAATCAGTAAGTCAATAAAAAAAATAGTTAAAAGTGAAGTGTCCTTCCATCCAAGCCTTAAAAATAAAATACTGAATACCTGAATAATCACTGACCCACTAACTATACCCTGGATTATTTCATGCCTTTTTTCTCCCTGTTTTTAGCTTTATTATTCTCAGCACATCTGAAATGTATTTTAAATGCTTTGGGACAAGGACTATTGTAAATTGCCAAGGGTATTTGAGGGCCTTATGGAAATGCTAAAGTAGAATTTCAAAAGTAATTTGACACTGAAGGACCTCCAGACCTTTGAAAATCCCCCATTTTATACTCCCCACTGCACATGCACAGAAACTTAAGTTAGCAGAACCAGAGTACGGTCAAAACGTGAGACAAAATGAAAATATCAGTATTAGATACTGTTTAGTCAAACACAGAGTGGCATGCTAGTAAGCAGTAATTTGAAAATATCTTGAATGCAACGGGATTCTCACAAAACTATACATCTTGTCTGTCCTTAGCTGGTGCGAAGACATTCCCCTGGGTTTGCTTCATAAATTTAAGCTCTGTGTTATAGATGTTGTAACATCTAACAGATGGCATGTGAAAGTTATATGAATGCTGCATATAAACATCATATTGTCCATATTGTTATTATTAGTAGCACTTATCTAGGTAACCAAGCACAAGACCCTGTAGAGCTAAGCATTTACATAAATACAGATAAATGCTTTGTTCTGGACACAAGCAGTGTTTACACCCCGCAGCACTGAAAACTGCAGCTCCTGACTGCTAGGAGTGTGCTTGCGTGCTGGGATCCAGAGCTTTGGGAAGCAGAGAGCACAGGCACCCCAAACAGAGGGCTGAGCGGGAGTTGCCCAAATTAGCCATTAGGAAATGCAGAGGATATTGGAATTACCTTAAGCCTCTCTGGAATTTAGTCACCTATCTCAAGGCAGGGATCTCCACCCTCCTCCACTGCTACCCAGACCTCCTCCACCAAAAGAGTAAGAGGAGCAGGTGCTGTTGCTGCCAGGCCTGTTTTACACAATCGCCCTCCAACCAGAGCACTCCCTCAGACTGCAGGAGATTTGGGCTCCCTTCCCTTTAGGCATGAAGGGATCTGAACCTGTATTATCGACACCTGTGCTAAAAACTATCAGGCTATAGGTTATCCTGCTCTGGAAAGTTCCTCCTCTTCCTTCTAAAGCTGTTTCTTTTGGCATGCTTAGGAAATGAACCTAAGGAAATGAACCTAACCTAAACTGAACATCATATCAACTCTTTTTTATTTTTGTCTTTTACATTTAATCTTCTGAAAGAGACAATTTATTCTCTATCTGAGGTTATTTACAAAGTAACAGTAAGTACTTCCTTAAATACTGCACCATTGCCATGTCCCAAATTGCATGTGCTTCCCCACAAAACAAATTAGAGTTTGATGAAGAAAGGGTTAAATAAATAGTCCAACACAGAGAATAGAGAGGAACAACCATAGTCAACCCACTCAGGGCCTGGAAGTGTTCTGCAGAATCCAGCAGCTTGTCCCACCAAACCACAGGGACATCCTTTTTCTTATGTTCGCTTTATGATTTATGACACAGGGAGGAAGGGAAGGAGATAGGAAGAGGGGGACAGGTGGGGAAGAAAACTGAAAGACTCAGTGGCAAAAGGAAGCAGACCAGATAGGAAAAGGCAGATTTGCAAGTCATTGGCAAAAATGCAGTTGTTTGGTTATTATACCCTGCGGTAGGTTGGACAGAGAGTGTAAAGGGGAGATCCCACATACAGATCTCACCGAGAGCCCTGCAGAGATCAGAACTACTGGTGAACCACCAAATAACCACCACCAACCACTAACTGTGGAGCTGAAAGAGAAAACAGAAAATTAGGGGGGAAAGCTGGGAAAGAACAGTCACAGGGGCCAAGAAAGGGCGAGATTTCAAGGAGTCGATGGGGTGAACAGCATTAAGAGCAAGGGATAGGTGAAGAAAGATGAGGTTGCAGAACAGACCTGTGACTGGATCAGGAAAATCCCAGTGGGGGATTAACTACACACTACGTGTTTCTGTGCTTAGATACAAAAAGCTTTACAAACCAGATTGTTGGCAAAACTTCATGAGTCCCACACTGGAATAATTAAAATAAAAGCTGTTCACTGAAGTTATTTTTGGTGGGCATGTTTGGATCAGAGAGTGGAGTTGTTGAGCACAGTATAACACATGCCAAAAGTCCTATTATGTGCCTGCCACTGCGCCCTGCCATACTTGGAAATATGTTCAAAAACTGTGGTAGCGAGTCCTTACTGGCTTCACACTTGAAGGACAAACCGGTGCTACACGTTTCAGTCGGAGGTCGCAGCAATGGCCCTGAGCCATTTCTCCTGGAGGCAGGGGACCTCTCAGCTGAGTCCAGGCAGGGAGAGGTTGGCTCTGCGGCAGACCTCGGAGCGGGCAAGGGGCTACTCTAAACCAGGTATTTCTACTCGAAATTCATACATATATATTCTAGAGTGACTGGGGCGTAGAAGTCAATGAAAGGTTATACCATGTGGTGACCTTCCTATCTGATGAAATGGGGTGCTCATACCAAATATGCCTTCACAGCTGAAACGGACTGGCAAACCAGATAGTAAAGCATTAAGACTCACTAGAAAAATATCACCCCACTCAGGTATAACTTTTTTGTTTTCTTGCAGTGGAGTTCCTCAAAGGACCCTGCAGAGAAGCTGGGTGCTTTTCTGAATGTTCCCTCACCACAGGCTTTTTTCCCTGAAAAACCACATAGTACGAAAGTTGCTGTAAATGGAGACAAACAGAATACAAAACAAGTTCTGAAACAACAAGTGTGAGCCAGAAATTTCAGAGGAGGGAGCAGAAGGCACCTTTTGATTAAGGATGTATCAGGCCCAGAGCCTATCATTGCTTGTATGGAAAACCGGTAGACATCTAAGCAAATTCAAACTTCTTTAAACCCAAACGCTAGGTATATGGCTTGAAGTGGCTGAAGCAACCTTGAAGCTTTGCAACAAACAACTGTCACTATCAATCTGCCAGGGACCATTGCCTCCTGGGAACAGAAAAGCAGAGCACATACCCAATTTGTTAACTGTTCTCCTAGTGAAACCATACCCACAGTACAATACTGCTTCTCCCCTGCAGTAGACCTATGCCAGCAACTTTTTCCTCAAGAATGTCTCCTTCCTTCAGCACAACAGCTCCTGATGACTCACAACAGGGCAAATTGCCTTCCTTTTCTTTGAAGGTTATTTTTTCTCAACGTTGGACAATGCAGGTTGACCCTTCTTGCTGTTATGCAAATACAGCCTCCAGACAATAACTTTCCAAATCAGGCTTTTACTGAAAAAGAAAAGAAATCAATCTGAGAAGGTCTTTAAAAAGGAAAGAGCAGAGATACATGTATTTATTTGTGTTGGGGTGGTTTTTTTGAGTGGGTGGTTGTTATTTGCCAAATTCTTATTTAAGCAGCTTAGATTTTCTTAGCGTTTAACTCAGCCATGAAAGTGTTAACTAGCATATGTGTGAGGGCTGAGACCAGGTTCTTGTGAACTGTTGTATTTCTGTCATCTGGAAGTTAAACACTGGGTTAGGAAAATCCAAATGGTGGCTTCATCCTCAGAATGACAGCAGAAAGAAAAATATTTGCACTTTTCCCCCTCTAAGGAGAGGATTGGAATGGAGCAGTTCTCTCAAGACACTCCTTTATTCTCTTGACAGCAAGAGCTGGACTGCTGAGACTGTCTCCAGTCACACGTTACTAATATCCCAGCTTCTCCTGTCTGGAGCCCATGCTGCAAACACTGTTTTTCCCAGAAGTCACAATGTTCATTGGCTTTATTTTGTGAACACCAGACTCGCTCTGTTCTGTACCCCTGCAAAAGCACAGGCAACTTCAGTTCAGTGGGCCCTCAGAAGCTAAAAAATGAAGCTGCCAGAGCCGGGATTTGTCTAGAGTCTGCAGAGCCAAAGTCTTCCTCCAGCTGCACCTATATAGCTCTGTTACGCCCTCCGTTGTCATGGATGTTATTTTGTACATCAGAAAAAATGATCATCAATCTTTTTTTCGTTCAACATCTGAATCTGAGACTTCTGGGGTCAGTTATGACTTCCTAAAAACGCAGCCTGGATTCAGACAAACTGTTTTCTCTGACACTGCGTCTCGCTATTTTTAAAAAACAGATAAACATCTATAAAAATAACCTCATTGCTCTCTTTCAAATCTTACCTTGAAATGCTCCTTTTCTGCAATACCCATTTAAAACCTGACCTGCGGTGCGATTACTGCTGCGCTTAGGCTGTGCTGATTGATATCGCTGCGTTTGTACTCCCTCCTCTTGTCTGTCTCCATCTCCTGATGCTTTGTTGTATGTTTAGACTGTGAGCTCTTTAGCTCTTCAGTGCAGAGATTGTTTGTACGTTCTCAGTTTAGACAGGAGCTAGCACCATCAACCTAAGCGCTAAGCTAATATAAAGGATGAACAGGGAAGACAGCTTTGCTATGTTTATGAATGACTGGTCTCTTCATGACATGTTGGAGTTCATTGTGCATAAACAAGAAGAATATTATCTGTACAAGAGACATTAGACATCAATCTGAATTTTAACCTACAATGTTCAAACTTGGAAATTATTGTGAATACTTTGACCTCTTGCTAAAATTTAGGACATCTTAAGAATAATCTTCTTTAAATGCTTTTGACATAGCATATGTCATAAATACCACTTCCAAATAAATCTTTTCAATTTCTCCCTTCTCAACTTCTCCTGCCTGGAAAGAAGTATTGATTTTGAAAGCTTCAGGGGCCCCAGACTCAGGGCCAGATTCTGTTCTCCTTGGCAGCTCTGTAAAACCACAGCAAGTCCGCTGACCAAAGCTGAGCTCCGGGGAGGGAAAAAAGTATTTAACACTTTTATTGGTCCCATGTTTTGTTAAATTCTCACCTCCCTCCACAACCTCTTTAAAACACAACTCCACAATACCTAGCAGTATCTGCTATCCTGTGCATCGTGAGCGGCTGATGCCTACCTCGGCTCGTAAGCAGCATGGAGCCACGCGGAAGCACCCATGCTGGCCAGGGCTCCCTCGTGCTACCGAGGGGCTGCCAACAGAAACGGCACAGCAGCTCAGGTACTGGGCCTGTCTGATTTGGTAAAGTTGCCAGAGATAGACTCCCTGCTGCCTTACTTACTTTCATGCAGTAGAAATATGAGTTACTGTGGTAAAAGTTTCCGTCGAGTGGGAGATTCCCAAGCTGGGTCTTCGGAGGTTTTCACTTCTTGCTAGCAGGCCCTGGGTGTAGTTTACACAGACCGGCTGATGGGCTCCCACATTGAAACCAGCCAGCCAGTTTGCACAAATCTCTCATTCTAAAATATGTGCAATTTATTTGGGCTGATAGAGAGGATAAGAATCAACTGTCTGTTTCCCAGTTAATAAAAAACATACAATGAGAGCAGAGCTCTGCCAGCATATCTTGTTTACCCAAAAATGTTTGGCATTAAATGTGAAATCGGAAATGAACTCATTATCTGATTATTTTCATTTTGAAGAATTAACTGCTTTGGGGGAAAGGCTTGTCTTAAACAGTCCCCTCGTATGGATGACTAATTGCAAATACATATCTCTGAAGAATACAGCAAATGCTCGTGACTCCCAGGGTAGGACGTAGCACTATCAATTTGGACAAGAACATTGGGAGTATCTTCCCACATGACTTATTTCAAAACAGAAGGAAATCCATTTAAGCTAGCAGCATCATGCCCATACAGGTGAGAAGCATTTAAAAAAAGGCCATACTCTGTAATTCTTATCCAGGCAATCAGAAGTGCTTAACAATTACTTGTAGTGGATTTGCCCCTTCCCCTCCTAAAAGATAATTATATAGCGGTATGGATAGTTACAACTTTCTAGATGCAAAAGTATGTTGAAAACGGGATCCCTCAGTGGTACAAATGAGCATACCTCAGTGAAAATTAAGAAAATGGAACCAGATACCCACGCAGGGCTAATAATGTTTTAGGAAAACTTCCCATCCTAGCACTAAACCCAGGTCACTCTGAGTGAAGAGAGAACTGCATTCAAGACAGCCCATTGGGCTGCATCCTTTTGTTTGTCTCTGCTGCTGCTTTGCTCCGTTCTCATCCGTTTGATCTCAGCTTTCACTGTTTTCTGGTTAGCCCTCTCTGTAGCTGGCTCAACAGCTGCTGCTCCTTCTAGGGTTGCCGAGTGCCTCCGCTGTACTCAAAATGCTGCTTTCTTTTCCTGTTGGGGACTGAAGGGAATTTCAGAAAGGGCACCGTGGAGCCCTCCACTGTGTGTCAGCACTGTGCAAGTTAAACAAGTGTGTGTCCTCCACCAAACATTTGGCTCTTCCTTTTTTACATCCAGATGAAGATACTTCATCTTTTACTCCATCCCCACGTGCCCTGTGAACCTTTCTGCAATATCACAGCATGCATGGCTTAAACTTCCCCTTCCTCTTAGCTACACTTGAGTTTTCTTTTTTTTTTTTTAGCTGGTCCAGCAATCCAGAGGCAAAAGTATGTTGAGTGGTGTTCAGGAAGGCAACAAATGTCCCAGATGATTCTGGGCTGCCCAGCAAGCCAACACATTGCTTCACAGGCTTCCTGCAGCCCACGGACTGTGTGTAGCAGAGGCAGGGATAGCCCAAATGCCTTCCCTCCAACTCAGCCAGTACGGAGAGCAGGTATCCAACAATTAGTCAGCTGAGTCACTACGCACTTGGTCCCTATCACTCAGTTCAGATCTCTTTACAGAGCAGAACCAGTCGGGAATGAAAAGTTACCCTGTCTGGGTGAATAGCATTAGGGTCCCCAAAACACTTGCAACTACCATTTGTGATTCTGCACTAGTCCAAGTTCTCCATTAGTTAGGGTGGACAGGGAGAAACCAACTCCCCAGAGCATGCCTTTAAACTTCTTAAGTAATTTTAAAGGACAGATCCCATCAACTGCAATATTCACTCTCTGTGACCACATAAGAATGACACAGTATTTTGTAGGAAAAATCAAAAATGTAGGTAGAATTCTAGGAAAAAACCCAAGTATCATTGTAGATATAGCCTATAAAAGAACATCACAGAAAAAAAAACAAAACCTGAAAACATTACATTCCCACCAGCAAAGATACATATTCCCAGCCTAATGCTGATGTGACGATTTCCATGTACTCTTGTTTCTTCTCTTTCATGTAGCAGTGCACACACCAGTGCTTGCCTTCTCCCCAACAGCTGGTCTAAGGCAGTGAAGGGTCACCAGTACTGTTCTGTTTCAGTTCCTGGAGGCTCCCTGCTCTGGCAAAATGCCACACTTCCTGAGCAACTCTGTCTTGCCCCAGAAGCTGAAAAAATATTCCCTATTTGAACTGTTAAACTTTCATTTCCTATCTGATGTTGTCTCAGCATGAGCAGCATTTCAGTCTATTTCAGTGTTTGCTCATTTTTCTTCAAATCTCTGAGAGATCCTATTTTGGACTGAAAGGTACAATTGAGCATGAACTTTGTGAGTTCTTTGGTATGGCAAATGTAAACTTTTAAAACAAGGTATTTGAGGTTTTCTTTCAATTAAACTACAGAAAGTAATTAACCAGGAAGTGTAAACAGTTAGCAAATGTGAACACAACAGAATAGGCTGTTTGACTCTCTTTTCGTTCCAAATGAAATGGAAAAGAGGAGGAGTAATAACTTTCTCAAAGGAATTTGTCACGTGTTGTTTGCGCATATTTTTCACATCTTGTTCTTTCACAGCCTATTAGACCCTGGAGTTGAAGCCGCATTCTTCAACCTCCTTCTGTAATCCAGACCAAGCCATGTCACCCATAGCTGTGTTTTTATCTTATTGAATACTAAGGTTTTCACTGGGTTTTTAAAATTATTATTAATATGGTGTCTAAAATAATTTCTAAAAAGTTGAAAGTTACATCTGCTCCCCACATTACCAAACAGGTACAATGGTGCTGGTTTCCATCAGTCTTGATGTTGCTGTTACTGACACCTTTCAACACTTGTAACAGTGCTAAGGGTTCATCTCATTAAAGAAGTGCAGTCAAAAAAAAATGACCATCACCTCATCACCATCGCCATTGCTGATTAAAGAAAGCAGCTTGTTGATCAACGTTCATGCACAGAGAAGAGCCAACTTGTCCTAATATTCCCATGGACACAACGTCACCTGGAGTCTTTTCCTACAGTTTCTGCTTTTTAAATTATTTCTCTCAAATTCATTTGCTTTAATCCAGTTTTGGGTTGGGAAAGAGACTGCTACTTTGAGCTGGTCCTGTCACCTGCTCCCTTCACCTATGGAGAACGTGCAGCTGAAGACCCAGCGTGGCTTGTCAGAGTTAACCAAAGACCCCTAGTTAACTTCAGCCCTCGGCAAACCAGTTCATTTATTTCTAACACACCGTACTCTGTCACATAAGCGTATGTAGTGCAAGACCGTTTCCTTCCCTTGCCTAGCCCTGTAGCCGAACGGGTGGGGATGTAAACAGCAGATGGGAGGAGGCTATGGTCTTCCTGAGGAATGACTGGTTGATCAGTCTTACAGCAGCTACCGTAAAAGACACTAGGCAGATATACAGCCAACCACAGGGAATTATAGTTTGATAGTTTCAGCCGTAATGTAAAAACTTAGTTTGGAGTGTTGAACAAAGCTATATTGAGCTGAAGTCTCTACACTATGTGTCTATTTTCATCTGTAAGTTTTGTATGTCTTTGAAATGGCTTCAGCTTGTCCTAAATGGCACTGCTACCCATCGATCCAGGCTTTCTCTTACTCCCTTTCAAACTCACATGAGATTAAATGAGAGGGAAAGGCAGAAATGAGAAGTTAACATCATTTTTGGAAAGGGATCTACAGATCTAGCAATTCAACAAGCTGCACATCCATTACTGTTTCAGTCTGTCTTCAAGGAGTAATGAAGAGGAAAGGTAACAACTGTCAGTCCTCTCTGTTAAAGACTGATTTACTCACAGCACACTGTGTTATGGGCTTTGTTTTTTGTGATTTATTCTCAAATATTGCATTTTGTTTTCCTGATAAAAATATGCTCAAGAGCATTGTTTGTTAGCACCTGGCATATTCAGTGGACAGATTCCAAATATACTTGTGTACAGGAGTGGTTTTGTTTGTTGTATTTTTGGGATAGGGAGAATTGTATGAATCAGCTTTTCCATCAATAGAATTTCCCACATCTTCTGGAACCACTCAGTAAGTGTGGGTACATGGGTTGATTTCCACACTGCTGCTATTGTTGTTCAGGTTTTCAGTGATTCTGTATACTCACAACTGAATGTCACATGCCCAGAGAAGGAGGAGAAGACATTGAACCAAAGATTGGGCACACATGCCATCTCTCACAAGATTTTTCAGTTTTTTCTGTTGATTTTTTCTCTGTCATGTTGCATCCCAAAGTGTGCCATTGACTTTTTTTGCGCAGAGGGTATTCTCTGGTCTTAGTTAACCAGCTCCTTAGGGACTCAGGTTTACTCAAAATATAAAGCAGACACTACTATGACAGCCAAATACATTGTCTCAGAGAAGTAGCAAATTAACAGATCCCATTTGTCTTCAGGTTAATTTGTAAGATGAAGATATGTAGCAGAAAACACGTCAAGTCCTATTGCAGGCTCTTGGGAAAGTTATGTTACATTAACCCAACCCCATCTGCAGCTCTGGAACTTGGGAGCAACAGCAGTAATGGCCAAGTAGCTTCCAGCTGAGTAAGCACACATTTTATACAGCAGCTTGTTTTAATAAAGCATTGTTCTCTGTTATATTGAGGGTCCAAGCACTGTAAGCAGCACAAAATCAAAAAAGCCTATGGAAAGTTTAAGACTCAAGCAGAAGAATCATATTTATTACTGCCAGAATTTACCAACAGTGCCCGCAAAGGCACTTAAAATGGAAATCTGTGTGTCTCATGCTGAAGCATCACAAATGAAGCAAAATACCAAGTGACTTTTCAGGCTAAGAGACCTGCTCATTCCACCTCCTAGCCCATCCCTGAGGATAGTACTAAATAGTGAATGAATTGAATTTAGACTGCTGCTGAGGTGCAAGGTTAAGGACATATGAAAAAGGTGTGATTTAAGATGACTACCATTATTTTATGACACTTAGAGTGCCCTATGCTTTTCAGAGCAGTAAAGGGCATGTAGCTTCTTCTCAAAAGAGATTATAATCCATATTTGCAGAGGATTAAATAACTTAATTGTAAATGGAGGTGAAGGAAAAAGAGGTAGGGTTAACATTAATATGGAAAATTGTTAATTAAGAGAAAAGCCCATACACAGGGCAAATTAATAATTTCTTCTGTATTTCCATAAGAAACGTAAACGAAAAAGTTAAAAAAAAAAACTTCAAAAAATTTTCTGGAAATATCCACATGCAAGGAAGGTTGCAACCATATGAGATGTCGGCATTGCTGTAAGTCAAGCACACTTCTGAACACGCTTCATGGCTATTCTTATTAACCTTGATGAGATGAAGTCTATCAGAGAAGTTCGCGTTAGCAGTCCTATCACAGTGGCATGTGTGTTGCACAGATGAGAGCTGCCATAAGATGAAGTTCAGTTTTGTGAAAGGCATGCTGTGTAAACCCTCTTAGCGTTAGACAAAATGATAGCGGGTTCCAGCCCAGGCGGCTGGCTGCAGTGGTATGGACACACTTAAAAAATCAGCTTAGCCTGTATGTCACATGTTCATTTTTCCATTTTCCATGTCCTTGTGCTATAGGACATATGAAGTTGATACCCTCAGCCCTTTTTGGTACCATCCGGTCTGAATTTACAGCTGCACTAGAGCAATACACTTGATGTCTTGTTCCAAGACACTCTGTCTCTATCTGTCCATATTTCTGTTTAAATAGCAAAAGCTTTGCATGGATCTTTGTACACTGGTAATTCTTAACATTTTTAAGCCTATCTGCCTCTTTTTCCCCCCAAGTGAACTACAGAAATGACAGTGTGACTCTTCTGCAGAGAAGCCGCACATAGCCGCGAGATACGCTGATTACAGGAGGTACTTCTACCAAAGTGCAGCCTTTGACAAAGCCCGCACTGTACCGCAATGACTGTTCCTCTCACTGATGCCTCAAAGCATCTGGGTTCCTGCATCAGATATGAAAATGAATAACCATTATTTCTTCTGAAGGGTAGCTGCCACGCTAGAATTGCATAAATAGTGTATTGTAGCCGTCCTAGTCCAAACTGGGGCCTCCCGACAGATTTTATGAACAGAAGAGGGTTGGGTCCGGCTGATAATTTGGGAAAGAGATGAGAGGGGAAAGCCCCAGCACGGCAGGAACTGGTGTTAGTGAAACAATAGCTGGAACTCTGAATCACTGCTGAAGCAACGTCCAAACATGAGCATCAGAGGACACAGTGTACTGCAGAAAGAGCCAGCTTCTGGATAAGTCGCACACAAGGAGACCTAAAAAATGTTTAATTTTTAAAAAGTTAAAAATCCCTCTACACATTTTTCAAGAATGAGATCAATATCCCCCAGGTAGTTTTAAATTTGGTAACTACATTTTGCCAGACTCCAGCAATTTTAATTGGTTTTAGCCTGTTCTTTGCTTTTCTGTCTTCTACAGTGGTAGAGTATTGAACCTTTAAGCAGTATTAACTAATAATTCTCTGTATTCACTTACCATACAGCAAATGAGTGCTTTAAAAGTGTTTCCTGACTTAAGCCTTATGATCGTGCAGAAAGTTTGAAAAGTCTGGTAAAGACCAGGAAACAGAGTCCAAAAGCTCTTGGATTTGTTGAAATGCCATAAAGGAATGCTCTGTTTGGGACAGGCAGACTGCCTGATTATGTGCATTGTATGATCACAAAGCCAGGAGGAAAAGAGAGAAAAAACTGAGGTCACCTGTCTGCCCAAGGCCAAACTTTTTTTTGTTTAATGCAGCTCTTGCTCTCACTACCTGAATGAAATCATACTTGGAGAGAGCGTGTCCTGTAGGGCAGAGCCGCAGTCACAAGACTGCTTTTTCTCTCTTGCCACAGAAGGTTTTGCGTTTCAGGAGTTGATGAAATAATCCCTGCATAAGGTAAAGAGGACTCAGTTCAGCTGAATATAACAGATTTACCCAAGATTTCAAGTGAACACTGAGAACTGCAAAGCACTTTAGGTGAAAGGCTCAATTTCAGGGGGACATAGTATTCACTGCAGATTTCTAAGAATGAAAACACCAGCTGAGTCAGACTATTCCAAAGCCAGAACATTTTATGTATGATCAGCTTAATAAATGGAAAAATGTGTAAATCTGCTCCTTCTAGAGCATTATAAAAATGGCATTACATAGGAGATTGATTTCCAGAGCTCCCAGGGGTACGCTCTCTTTTCCTGATGCACATGTCTAAGCACCATTAACACCGTTACCAGGGGGACAATATACATGTCAGTATAAACTACATGATCAGAACCTTCTGAATTACAACTCCCTAATTAGTGTCCTTGTGTCAATTATCCCGTTCAGGATGTCAAATATTTCACGAGGATTAAATTTCAAAATACAGACTTTCTGTTTGATATATAAAATCCCAAATGGCTGCTCAGCATATATCAATGTTATTATATCACACACAGCAGGTAAAAGATTAAACAGTCTTTCACATAGCTCTACAATTTTAAAGCTACCATACTTCTGATAGCATTTAATTTGGCATCACATTTGCATCCATATATTTTTACTTGTGGGGATACTTACTGTGCAAAATGGGAGAAAAAAGGTTTCACATTTTCAGCCAGGATTTTCCTTTCCAAAATAGTGACAACATTGTAATTCAATACCCAAACTGAACCTCTCTGACCCCTGAATCCAAAACTGAAGGGTAGGGGAGAGAAGGAGAGGAAGAAGAAAGGGGCTCTACAATGCCGACATCAGAGGAATCTTTGCTTCATCACATATTCTTCACTGCCAGGGAGTAAAGAATGTGCGTGTGTGCAGCCGGGGTGTAAGCATATCCAGTTGGAAATGTTTTGGCTTTCAGATTAAATCAAGCTTCCCCTAAGAAATCTGGCTTTCTTGGTATACATTAATATTCAAGTTATAAAACAAACTTGGCCTCCGTCTATTAGAGGAAGTAGATCTCCAGGTGAGCAAAATAACACTGGGCTGATTCAACAGGGCAGAGACACACACCTAAATTAAAATCTCTGTGTAGTCCCCTAAGTGTTTCCCGAGTGAAGATGAACCAGTGAATCAAGATCTAAATTATTGTACACCTAGGACAGCTTTAATGCTTCAAAAATCGAAATCTTTTAAAGTTTAGTGTTTGATTTAACTTGTTAACCTTTCCCTTAGTTATCACTTTTTCACTGTCACTTTTCCACAGATGTCTCGATCAAAAAGTGGTTACATAAAAACGCTCTAATGAACAAATTTACTGACTGAAGCCAGGACAAAGAATCTTAATTGACTATTGAAGAAAATGCACAGAAAGCAATTTTTGAGTTTATAATTGTAAATATTGTGTCAGAAACTCAGCCCTCACAATGACACTCATCTATTTTAGATAGAAGCAAGTACTAGCAAGCCTAATCTGTTCAAATTTTGTCATTAGACCACACAATAGACTACTCTTGAGCAAGCAACAACCCAAAAATTAGTCCCAGAAATAATTAAGGAAATCATTTAAAATATCAAAGGAAAGAGGATCGTGTTTGGCTACAAACAGGCAAAATATAGCAAATAAGTTGTCTGTTACAAAGAAATACCCAGAGTCCTAACCAAGGGCTTCTTGTACTTCATTTATGCTGTAATAACATATGGAGTGGGCTGAAGGTAAGAGATTAGAAAGAGCCAAATGTTATTAAAATACAAAGGTCTAAACTATAGTGCCTTTTAAGATCTCAGGCCAGCCTTGAGAAGAGAGGGGAGAAAAAAGAAGGCGGGGGGAGGGAGGGGGGGACAAAATAGAAAAATCTGAATGAAACCAAAATGCCTAGAGCAGCTTTACACATTCATAAACTACATTTTACCAAGTAATTTCAAGGACATTTTCAAAGTCTTGCAGTTAAGCTCCTGCCCTCGATGTTCTCTGTAAGTGGGAACTCCCTTTATCCCACCCCCGTGGGAGCCACGAACCACTGAAGACAGGGAATCTTTTATTAGGCACATGCAGAGCGAAAAGCGCAGTGTGGCTCCTCCCTGTGCTCTCATCTCAAAGCAGACCCTGAACACAATTCCAATACAAATACTACCAACAAGCATTGACAACAAAACATTTTCCCATTAAAATGGATCCTTCTTCCAAGTTACCTTTTTCTTACATTTGCTATTTCACACCAAGGCTATTAATAAAAGCCAGATACCATTTTCACCCCATACTATCTTTTTTAGCGGTGCCTAAATTCACTGATTCATCAGTGTGTACTACTCTTTAATAAGCCAAGGTCAATCTAATTTCCTCCTCCTAGTGCTCTCTCCCCCACAACTTCTTCTTCACGTGTTTCAGCTTTACTTTGAAGTGGCTTCCTTGCCTGGCATGCTAAAATCCAGAAACAGAGTGCCTATCATTATGACTGCAGTTCATGCCCTGACTAGTCACAGCAGAAGGAGAATTAGACTATAATCTCCTAAACAATGTAGAATCTGTAAATCAAAACCAACCAGCTCTTTTTGGCATGTAGATCAATGAACTGGTGTAGGGGTATGAAAATCCAAGCAACTTTTCTAAGGTAAAGTCAACCTCAGCATATGGATTTGTTCAGCTTGGATTTTTTCTCTCCTCTGCCCTTCACCCCCCAAAAGCAAGTCTTCAGAAAATAGTTTTTATTGCATCCCGAAAACCAGCAGCTTCTGCTGGACCAGAGGGCAAAATAGGCAAGCACAAACATAAGCTTAAAACACAGGCAGTACAGAGATTAAAAACAACCTACCTTCAGTACTACCCCGCCTAGCCTTCTTGATGGTAAGGATGTTTGCATTTCTTTGCTCTAAATATAAAAACAAACAAAGGTGGCTGCTCTAATCAAAGGAGTAATAACATGTTGCCAAAAAAAAATTTACAATGCATCAGAACATTTATGCAGACTCTGGAGTTGTTTCACTGAAGAAACACAAACTACCTATAGCCATGCACAGAAAATATTCAGAGAGAGTCAGAGGAATGGAGTTGCGCCTGATGGAGTAACATAAAGTTTCTTGGCACGGAGCAATAATTTCCATAACACAGTGCGTGAGGGGTTTCTACTTGCAGAAATGGAGCCCTATCATGCTGACTGGTATGTCATCATGCACACAATTTAACTGGGATAGCCCAAGTCCCACTGGAAGTCACAGACGCTTTATGTTGTGAGTCACTTGAAACCTCACAGGTGTACAGGGAGCTCTCTTCCCGTAACGCGAGCGGGCCTAAATATAATCCTCCAAAGAAGTATCCATAAGATCAAATTTTTCCTTATCTGTCCTAATGAAAAATGTCAGATCGAAGGCTTTTTTTAAAGTAGAATTTTTTCTCTCTAGTCCTCTTCGGTTTCTCAGCTTTCATTCTGCCAGGTTCATCGTATTTTCTGGGTTTTGTTCCTTAACGGCTGCAATTCTCCGGGAAAGGGGGAAGGTGTCAGAGGCCGATCTGCTGACCACATACACCCAATATGTGCTTCCTAAGGCTTCCTCTTAGTGACATTTCCGAAGTGGAAAGTTAACAACTATCGCAAACAAAAAATCTGTAATCCTAACTCCTCCTTCCACTCAATTTTTCATGCCAATGTGGACCAGTGTGGAAAGAGAGGGCCTCTGGAGTATCAGCTTTAGTAGATGGGGACACGCAGGATGGTGTGAAACAGTTGGAAGGCCAGGTTTAAACATGTAACCTGAAACACTGGAAACTAGAACTCACAGCGGGGCTTAGCAACAAAATCAACAATATAGGCAGCGCATGACATGTGATCACCAAAGCAGAAGCAAGGTTGCTTAAATATAGCCTCTGTAGGTATTAGAATATTTCTGAGAAGTACACATCAAGCACGAGACAGATGCTACTAATAAGTAGAGCTTTAGACATTTATTTTTGTATTTAAATATCCAGCTATATTTATCTGAAAGACTTAACCATACCATTCTTGACAGAAAGGTATGCCAGTTACTTACTGCTGTCTAGACAAAAAGATTTAAAACTGGAAAAGATAAAACCTTTGTAAAGCAACATGGAAAAGTGCTTTAAGAGTCCATGAGAAGGGCAGTATCTCTGCACTTGAGTCGCAGAGCTCTGGCTTTAAGAGCTTTGCCTATTAGGGAATTTGGTATATTAATTATTTTGTAAACAGTTTCCTAATGCTTGTTCTTGAACCTAAATTGTTTGGGTTTGGGGGGAGAGGTTAATAACTCTAGAAAGCTGGAAAAATCAATCAGTCTTACGGGCAGGAGTGATGTCTGATGATCATCTGACACTTCTGGAGTTGTGACCACGGTGTGGTGAACCACTTCAAACTAGGACATAAAGATATGAATCATCTACAGTGAGTAAGCTGTCCCACTTCCAAATTTCCTGCAAAAAAATAATAATAAATCCAGACTATCTGGACACTCACCCTAAGTGTTTGGACAGCTTTAAATGATCCTGTGATCTCAGTGAAGAAATTGTTCTTGAAATGAGTTACATATTTCACCTCTATTTTTAGCATAACCATAAACCAGACCTGCTAAAGAGAGGTTTCCCAATCTCTGCTACAGTAATTTGGTACCATGTGGTACATAAAGCTGGAAGGAAGCAGCATACAAAAGAGTTACCACAGACTTCAAGGAGCACAAAGGTATGAAGAGTTTCACGAGCTTCCCTAAATATTCAGAAATATATATATATATTTTGGATAGGGCAAATATTTCTGCACCACTATATCCTTTAAGAACTTCATCACCAGCCTAAACAAACGACAGACTGAGAGCAGTGCTCAAACAACGCTTCAGAACATCCAGTTCCTATCAAAAGAGAGAGCTTCGGATAGACACAGGAATTAAATTGATACAGTTCGTTCCTTGGCCCCTCGATCACCCCATTTGCATCACACAAAAGATGCCCTGGAGGAATAACGGAAGACAAAGTCCAGGTGATAAAAAGTCACTCAGCACTGGCTTTATGCAACTCATTTCTCCCATTCTGCTGGGAGCGATGTTGAGTTCGGGTCAGGGACACAGTGCCCAGTGCCAAAGTGCGCAGAGCTCTGTGTGGGTCTCTTACAGCCACCAACTCCTGAGGCAGCTGCAGCCCGAAACAGCAGGAGTATACATAAAGGTGGCGTGAGTCAGTCACCTTCCTTTTCCCAAAACTTTCCATGGGCCCCCGCGTAAGAATTAATTTTACTGAATACTCAACTCTTATTCCCTAAAGTAGATCAAATCACTTCAGAAGTTACAATTTATTTTATTATACTTGTACTAACCTGAAATACTGATCTTAAAATACTTCCAGGTATAAGTCAATATAAGTTTAACAAAACAATTCACACGGCAAGAATGCTAAGCAGTAACTTCACCAAATCTAGTTCTTGTATGCGGGTAAGTATTGCTCTTGTTGACTAAGAATTCTTCCTGTGACTCAATGGAATTAGGTGCTATTTGTGATAAGCAGAGTTGCAAAACCTATTCCTGTCTTGATATAAAATTATAGGAAGTAGAGCTGGAAAGGACTTTAAAAGGTCATCTGGTTTGTCCTCAAGGCAGAATCAATATTCGTGTCACTTGTGACAGATGTATGTCCTTAATGATGGTGACTTCACTATCTCCCCAGGCTTCGCTATGTTTATGTTTAGAAAGATTTTCCTAATAACTATTCTGACTCTCCCCTGGTGTAATTTAGCTTGTTACTTCTTATTATGTCTGCCATGAACAAAAAGGACATGTTACTCCCTTCCTCTTTACAACAGTGGGGGTTTTTTACATCTTAATTATTGCCCTGACCTTTCCATCTTCTTTTTGAATGCTTAATAACTCCAATTTTTCAAGTTCTCCTTGGCTACAGTGCTCCAAGCTGAGTCCTTACCAGTATAAAATACTAGAAGATTACTTCTGCAGGCTGCATTCTGGTTTTCATATACATACTAGCTGGTCAGTTAGCTGTTTAACAATTCATCAACTCATGTTTAATTTGATTCACTTTCATTCCCAAATCTTTTCCAGAGAACTGCTGTCTATTGTGTTTCCCCATCCTGTATTTGTGCAATTGATTATTTCTGCCTAACACTTTGCATTTGTCCCTATTGAACTTAATCCTATTTTTTTCAGATGGTCTCTCCAATTTGTCAAGATCATTTGGGATTCTAATTCTGCTTTCCACATGTTCAGGACCCCCCCCATCTCCTGTCATATGCAAATTTACCGCATATAATATTATTCCCTCACTCGGATAATTCACAAGAATATTTAACAATATTTAGTCAAGAACAACTCCCTGTAGAAACTTCTCAGTACATTTCAATTAAACAATAAAATTAGGTAATTATTTTCCGAGTTTCACTTTTCATTCAGCTTTGCATTTACTCTCAAGACTACGTTTCCTTAGCTTTCCGATGAGAATATCATTCAAGAGAGTGCCAAAACTTAAGTAACCTAGGAGCAGGAGACTTAGTCTGTTCCCTGTATCTGTGGACCTGTTACCTCATCATAGCAGGAAGTTATTTTGCTTTGTCGCACTTTGCTCTTGACAAATTATTAGCTATTCCCTCTCTCCATGCTGTGTTCTTGTTGCTTATGAATGTTTAGGACATTCATTGCACAATTTTTTTCTAAGAGATTTTGGTGATTTTGTCATCGAGTATGCAACTGACAATCAAGTGCCAGCACGCAATACCATCTCAATTAATTTCATGCAAAAATCAAAAGGACTTTTGCATTCTTTTTCATGAAAACATATTCTTCAAATACTCACTGTTAAAGGGGGCAGCATCTGTAAGAGGTCTTGAGTAAGTATAGAACCATGCATCTCTCATATAAATGATGTATCTCATCGATCAGCAGAGGTAGCAACATCCCCCTATGCTGATTTATGTCTCAATGCAGTGTTCATTGGAATAAAGGCCCCCACAAAGTATATGGATATCATGTGGTAGTGAATCAATTATGCTCATTCGGATCACACTCAAAGCACTTATGTCATATTGTTGACTCTTCAACCACCTGCTCTTGTCAAGGAGGTCTGGCACACAGTCTTTGAAGCATTCTTGATTTGCTCCAGTTATGCTCTGTTCTGATTATAAAAAAATTGTCATCATTTTCATATCAATATCTTTTGAATAGCCAGCACTATCTGCACATGTGCATGAATGAGGTGGAAAAGGTGCAGAAGATACATGGTGTCTTTGGAGGAATACATGTTTTGTGCATCAGTCAGATGATATAGGCTATCTAAATACACACCTATCAAATTAAAATCCAGTTAAAAATGAAGTGGCACAACGTCCCTGACCAGATTTATTACTAAAATAGATGATCTACTTTTTATCTGAAGTCAAGTCATGTGGAAGACCAGGAGGCATTCAGATGTAAAAATCTAATAGAATTACCCTTGAAAATAAAGATGTTGAATTATTAGACTTTATGCAAAATAAAATACATATGCACATTATACGAAAACAAACAACTCTCGCTTCAACTCTGTACATAACAAATGAAAAAAATCCCCACTACTCCTAACAACAGTCGCTATAGTCACTCCATGTCTAGGTGTGGGGTTTGTCTGCATTAATGGGGAAAAAAAACCTGTAGAAATGAACTGTTTGTAATGAGTCACATAAGAATAAAAGTCAATTTGTATATCAGTTTTCCCAGGAATCAATTCTATTTGATCAAGAACATTACTGAAGTTTCCTGTTCACAGAAGACTTTGTGCAAAACTTATTGCTGGAAGAGCATCTTCACTTTTGAAAGTATGCTAAAAAAGTTGGAAAGTAGAATTTCACAAGTTGTTTAGGGACACATTTTCTCTTAGGTAATCTAATTTTAAATTGAGTTATTCCAGATTTACATCAAATAGTTCAAGTGAAAAAAATAATCTTGGCTTTCACACGTAGCACATAAGGCCTTTGCTGGCCTTTCCCTTCTGGTGTTACTTTATGATGTCTCTGCAAGGAATTAGATATTTATGGGGTTCTCTCCTTACAAATTTATCCAGAGTTTCAATTGCTAAATTTCTTTCGTCCAATAATCTCATTCATTCAGGATTAAAAGTACTTTATGTAAAAATATAATCTTTTCTTCCTGAATTTGCAGAAGCAGGAAAAGATTAAAAAAAAAACAAAACCAAAACAAAAAAAAAAGAGTAAGAGAAAATATACTTGAGGCTGGAGTCTGAGACAAAACACGTCCACCTGTGGGACCAGGATTAAAAGTACTTTATGTAAAAATATAATCTTTTCTTCCTGAATTTGCAGAAGCAGAAAAAGATTAAAAAAAAACCAACAAAACCAAAACAAAAAAAAAAGAGTAAGAGAAAATATACTTGAGGCTGGAGTCTGAGACAAAACACGTCCACCTGTGGGACGGTTTTATTGGACATGTATGAATTTCTAAATTCAATAAACATGGAACAGGAGACAGTAAATCTCTCAAACCACAAATCAAAACTACTGAGGTCTTTAAGAAATCTTCAAGTTACACATGGCCTTCAGGACTGTCAACTGTTCCATTCCAGAGCAGGAGGAGTTGTCCTGTCAGGAACAGTAATGGTACAAAAAGAAAATAATCTCGGGACAATTACCTGTCCTGAGGGTAAGAGGCAAATGTCTTTCCATGTAGTTATGATTAACCAATATTAATAAGGCTAACATTTCAGTCTCCGTCTAATAAAATTTAGCAACTAGCAAAACTAGAAAATTGTAAGCAGGTGATTTATTACCATCCGTTCAGTCTTTTTACCCTATTACTGACTCCCTGTAAAAGGATGAGATGCAGTGGCCTGCGTGAATTTCCTGAAGATGCCATCCTACTGAACGATAACTGAAAAAGAATTGACAGATAGGAAAATTGCACACCTGCTTCTTAGTAACTGTCTACAGCTATAGTGGAATAGGGCAACTGCTTTCTTCCCTCGCCCCCACTCCACATCAAACCAACCCTTGAAGGCAATTTCCTGAAATGGCACTTTTAGCTAATGGGAAAACATATTATAGGACACAGAGAGAAACTATAAATGGTAACAAGGCTAAATTCCCTGGCTCTGCACCCCCATAACCTGTTGTTAATCTAGTCACTCCGAGGAAATGGTGGTATGATGATAATTACTTCTTAGTTCCTCCAAAGGAAGTGCTACATGGTATTCTTTAAATAGAAGGAAAGATTATTATCTTTTCCATACTTTCATCGTGCATTGTTAAGCCACTGCATTCCCGGGCTGCATCCCACTGTGATGAAGCCAAGGGTAGTGTCTACCTGATGAATTTTAAGCGGGCAGCAATTTACAGTGCATGTGATTGGTGAAATTTATCCCAGTACAGGTACTACTGGTTCCTGCCATATTCCAAATACTTGTAACAAGAAAAAATGCAGCAATCACAAAAATATCAGAACTGCAAAGAACTTTCCAAGAGATTGATGAAATGGGGCTCTTTCCATTTCAGCAGGCAATGGGAGAGGATCTAGGTGACAAAATCTCACATATGTGTGGTTCTAAAAAAAAATTTCATTAACAGGAGAAAATTTCAAAAGGTTTACTAGGAGCAGAAAAAGAAGAACCACATAAAAGAGGGCTACAACAGACTTCAGGTCATGACATACCCTTGACCTATGCTGCATCAAAAGACATTGAAATGCACTGCTTGCAGCCCCACCTCATGTTCTTCCTTCTCTCAACAGGATATGAACCAAATAATATGCATTTTAAGTGTACCTCTATTGAAAGCTTTCAGCCATGCTGGAACATTTTAACCACCTTTCTTTTTAAATGAAGGAAAATATTAAATATATAGACAAAGGGACTGTTAATGTAGGCCAGGGTAAGCCTATATTAACTAGGATGCGTATTCCAAATACAGCCAGCAGTCACAGTGTCAGAAATGCACCAAACTCAAGTCTTGTGTGTTTTATAATTTTTTTTTTCCACTATAGAAAGAGCTGTGAATGGGTCGTCCAAGTCTTGAACAACAACAAAACATGGTGCAACAAGGAGGCTACACTCCAGTTTCTGCATATACCTTCAGCTATTCAAATTTGGCTGTGGTGAGAACATGGCATGGTGTGTCAGAAGACTAGAAAAGCTTTACTTCACAGGCATCTACACAGTGGAAGGTTTTATTGCCTTCAGTGCATATGCATTTCATAAGCACAAATCCCTTTGCCCACTCTTCTATGAAGATACCTGCAAACAATGAGGTGAAAACAACACAAGGATCCTCAGGTCATGAAGTGCACACAGATGCCTACGCTTTGCCTGCCTTCCAGTGGGGTGACCCAAGTCCTCTCCGTGGTGAGTCTCTGAGTCGCACCTAGAATCTTTCGTTCATCCTGGAAGACTATACCTTACCCTTAGCCAAACTTCTTCAAGTATCTTTAGTCCAGAGGGTGAATTGCAAATCCTGGAAGATCAAAGTTACTCTTAAGATTTGTGGTGCTTCTTATTTCTTCCTGTAAGTCAAAAAAATGGCAAGTGGTTCATTCCTCCTTTTGCTCCTGTAAATTTGCTTCTTCCCATGGAGACAGATGAGGTGACAGCAGATGGAATTAGAGAGTCAAATATTTTGAATGTGGCTTGTGCAGCCAGTTCCACTCTCAGGAATCCAGAGCAGCTAATCTTGAAAGGAAAATGAACACGTCCTTCAAAACCAAATACCTGGCGTCAGATGTGCAGTTTAAGCTACTGGCCATTAGTTCCAGCCTTAATAAACTAATCTAGAAAACAGCTTGCTTTCCCGTACTCGTTTCTTCTCTCAGTCTGTTCAGTTGAATAGTTGTAACAAGTAGTGGGGATATAATTGTGGATTCATCGTAGATTTGGAATACAGAAATTTCTAAACCCTAAATTTTAATCTTGGTAATTGACACTGTGTGTATTTTTCTGCAAAGTACTTAGCCTCATTATGTCTTACGGTTCTACAAACATCACATACTTTGTTAAAAATAACAGAGAGACCCTGTGCTTAAGAGGTTGCCTGCAGGTGGTTATCGTGTGAGCAATAGATGCATTATTGAAGCAATTCCTTTTTGCACATCTATGCCAGAACAACAACCATTAGAATAATTAGATTCTTTTGTTGCCCGAAGAGCTCTGAGGTATCCATCTCTCCAGTTGCTGGCCTTTAGTGAAGACGAGTTGCTGTCTTTTAAAACTTTTATGGTCTACAAGCTGACTCTCAGAACAAATAGTTCCTTTCTCAGGTCAGAATCAAAACCTGTTGCATTAAATTATACTTGCTGTTGCCATGCCAACATGCTTTCTTTGCTCACACTTCATTTTGCACTCTCAATGGCATGCCTAATAAAAAATCAGGACTTTCCATTTTAGCCATCTCAAATGTACATCTGGACTCCATCCCAGACTGTAGGTTCCTTTAGGAAATATTCTAACTCCAGTTAAAAATACAGTTCTTAACCATTTAAAGGTGGCTAGGCATAATCTCCCAGCAGGACTGAATTTTAACACAAAGCACTTTGATAGAGAACTACTATTCAGATTTTCTGATATTACGGAATTTGGTAGATCATCAAGGCAGAACATGAGGTTGTTTTATACCATGCAGGGTGCCTCTGGAAATTTTAGGGAAAAAAACGTGAAAAAAGAAAGAAAACTGCATCTAGCAAAGAATCTGTAGACAAAGATGAGCTATGTAGAAGCATGGATGCCGTGGGAATACATTGCTTCCATGTAAAAACGTCTGAAGTTTGCATTGGATGATAGTTTAAAAAGTTTTCCAGCTAATCTTCATCATGCCACCATGACAGCCTGTAACAGTGTCTTACTGCAGAAGCGGCCTCAGTTCTTCTGTTCCCGGTTCCTGCTTGGTGTAGGTTGCAGGGCTGAGTCACAGAAATGTTCTCCCTGCTGCCCGGGGCATTCCAGTGGGCAGGGGAGGCACTTTGCTTTGTGCCTTATCAAGCTTTACCCCAACGAAAGAAAACAAACAGCAGGTTTTGAAGACACTGTAAACTTTGCCCTCACAGCTGGAGGCAGAGTGAAGCAGTGGCAGCCAGCAATAAGGGACAGGCGAGAAGAAAACAAAAAGTGATGGAGAGAGACAGTCGCGGCACAAAGAGTTCATTCTGTGCCTCTGTTAAGAAGTCTGAGAGTCCTCTGCTGGGGAAAAGAAACCATTAAAATGTTCATTAGAAAGAATATCACCTTGGGCATTTATTATTTGTTGCAAATCTTTATAAGCCATTGCTCTTCAGATGTATTCCAATAAGTCCCCATGTGCTCCCTGTCCTGCTCCAGTCTGTTAGCAGACTAAACTCCCGCAGCAAGTGCCAGTGCCGCAGTGGTGCTCTGTGGCAGTGGGACGTTCGGTTTACAAGGAGGTTTCTCTTACATGGACAGCTAGGATTGATTTACAATTTGAGCTTTTGTAGCTGAATCCACAGAGTATTTAATTTTAGATTATCGAAAGGAAGAAAATTATAACAATAAAAAATAAAGCTGAATGTACTCTACACAGTTTGTTCAGCAGTGCCAGTGGTTTTAAGAAGGATGAAACAACACTGAAAGCATGGTCCTGCATACAGTACCCAGCCCATCGCTCCAGCTGCATGTCTGCGTCAGCTTCTCAACCCTGTAACGTGAAATCCTCTGCCTGGTTTTCCTCTAGCGTTTGGTTGTTTTGCTTTTATCTTCTCCATAATTTGCCTGTAACACAGTTCTTCATTCACCATTTGAAATACAGAGCAGGTTGAGATTATACAAACTACATATTAAGGTTATATATTTCTACCCACACAGCGTGAAGGGCAAACACAGAAGACCAAGAGACTTGGCACGTAGCTCTACTTTCTCATTTCTTACTGGAAATAGATGCCAACTAACAGCGTACAAAATTTCCTTTGGGATATTGATTTGTGTTTTTTTTAAAGACAGACTCCCAACCAAGTGTTCTCCCCATATCCACCCAGATCCTACTGTAGGGCACATGGCCTGCTGGAACATGACCTTTCCAAAGATCCACAGCACACCTTCCTCCTGCTCAAGCACACCTCACTGAGATGCCATAGATGCTGGGTCTACCGTTAGGTATAGGTCCAGGGTTGTATCCATGATGATTACCCAGCTACAGTATATAATCACAGGTCTGCCACACTGCTACAGCTAATTCTGCCATTAGCTGATGCAGACTCCCTTAGATAGCAAATGCTGCCAGAGTGCACAAGAAAAATGTAACACTACAGGCCTGTGAATTAGAACGCAAACATCTTTAGAAATTTCTCACCCCTATTTATTATGTCACCCTGCAATTACAAAAGTATTCCTACTAGTTGGTGTTCATTTACATGAGGACTCAGAGTCAAGGTAGCTCACAGAGGTGAAAAACAACTTCATATTCTCTAAAGAAGAAACACAGAATTTTCCAAAGACTTTTAAATTGGTCATACCATCACACTTGACATGATAATTTTTAGAAAGTTAGGTTTAACCACTTACTACTCTACAAACCTGCTGGGCACCAACAGACTACCTCAACTCTAAAGATATTTGGAGGGCAGTGAACTGCTTAGTGAAATTAAATCATAGTGAGCCTGAATCTAAAGCGCTTCTCACAAAATTCCTATGCGTTTAATATCTAGATCTTCCTAATTTAAAAGGATTGGAGACAAAATATATGAGAGACAATAGTTCACATAAATCAAATCTCCTCTACTGATCTAATTCTATTGCTTTCCCAGAAGTACCCCTGCACTTGGGAATTCCTTTAATTATGGGAATGAGAACTAGGCTGCCCAAACACATTATGTAGTCTTAATGATACACAATGAACGAGCAATGAACGAAATGTTAAACCCCTCTTTCATTCTTGGCCAGTCATCAGAGAGTTAAACTTAGCAATGATTCTTTTTCAAAGCTGTTCTCAGTTCCCTATTTTATGATGTCATTGCTCGACATTATTAACGTCAGAGAAATATTGATATGGTAAAATATATTTCCATGTGTTCAGTCACTTACAATATTAGTACAGGGAATAAAGAAAAGATGTGCCAAAGTATGGAACGATGAGACACATCGACAGTAAGAAGTCAGTATGTTCTTCCTTTACCCATACGCTACACGGTAGAGTCTGGAGACACTTTTTCTTAAGGTGCTTTGGGCAGAAAATGAGGAGGCTTACAACTGTACGGTTTTCCTCAGTGTGTCTTGTACTTGGACACACTTACTCATAACTGTCGACTTGACAAAATCTATTATTTTCCTTGAAACAAGAAGAACTGCTTTCAACACTGCAAAATAGAATTTTACTGGATTTTCTTTCACAGCACTGAACATGAGCACAATGTCCTAGGCACATATACAAAAAGGATTGCAATTACCTGGCAATATGGCATCAATTAGGAGAAAGGAATAAAATTTATTTTCACTTTCATTATAGAATTGTGCTGTTAAGGTTTAGCTTGCGGGGGGAGAGAATAAGTTGGTTCTTTTTGTCTCTTTCTTGTAGAAGGAATTACTCTAAAGATGGTTTTCTAGCTTCCTTTTTAATGAATGTGTAAAAGACAGAAATTCTATATTTTTTCATGTTCAAAATGCATAAAGATTTAGTCTGGGTTGTTATAAAAATAGCAAACTCAAGAGACTGGAGAGAAAGAGAATACTTTCCATTATTTAATCATCATCAACTGACAGGACACAATTCCTTTAAGAGACCTAAATTCTGGTGCTCTGTCCCCTCCACATCCAATGGTGCTGTCAGTCAGCCAGGCACAGTCAGAGTATAAGAATTACCCTTGACGTATGTTAATTGATCTCTGTGTCTAAGAACCTAAGGATATAATAAGGATATGATATACACTTCTGGTACATGGAAACCAGAGTCAACATAATATAATACGTAATGAATAAAATCAAAGAATTTCTGTTCAGAGTGTGATTCTGTAAGTTACTATTTATAACTTGTCTGCTGTTACAAACTGGCTTTCCAGCCGCTTTCCCATGTCTGTTAAAAAGAGGCTTGACTGCACAAAGGTCTTCCCATTCTCTGGTAAGGATAAGCATGAGGAGCAGAAATCTTGTGAATACCTAAAGCCAAGGTGACACGCTTGTGCAAACTTTGCGGAAAAGGAAAAACCAAAATCTTACCATGTTTTTGGCAATTCATGTAGCTACAGTTCTTCTCTGTATTAAGCACAATGTATTTTTGGATATACGGAAGAGGGGAGGGGAGAGGAGAGAAGAGGGAGAGGGAGTAGAAGAAGTAATAGTGGGTAAAATGGGTAAAGCAGACTTTCAAGGAGAGGAATTTCATCACAGGTCACTGTGACCCACATTAAAAATCTTTGTCAACACTGGACGAGTGGGCTTACAATTTTGCCACACTGAATGTATATTCAGATGAACAGATAAATTAGGATGAATTTATTACAGTTTATAACCTTTCTACTCTTCCAGATGCAGAAAAGTAATATGAATGCACAATTGCAATAATCCTATGGCACTCACAGATTTAATAATTTGTAAAATATGAGTTATATAGTAGATATCCAACACTTCTGTGTGTCACAGGACTCGCTGGCTAGAGACAGCTGTCTTCTCTGTGTGTTTTCAATAGATTTCCTCTATTACACCTCCTGAAGTTACTTGAAAGAATTTAATATTTTCACTTCCTCCTAGGTAAATCACTCCTGTGTTTTTCCTCCTGGAGTTTATTGTCTTTTTCTGTATTGTGTTTAGATTGAGGTCAATGGTTCTGGTCCGTGTTTCCTCTCCAGCTACTCCAGCCCACCGCCTCTCTTCCAGGCAGGAAAACCCAAGTAACGGTCAGCGGCGAAGTGAAGGTCAGAGATTTCCTCGGCTGGCCTTCGACACCTTCCCGCAGCAGAGTTAGCAGTGCTCCGCACAGATCAGATCTGCCTGGTCTCTTCAGGGAACTCAGAGGAATAAAACTTCATGACTGATGTCTCCTTCATGAGAAATCCAGTCATTTCTAATCCAGTTCTTAACCCTAGTGGAAGGCTCTTCTTCACAAAGTGTTAAGCAGTTTCCTGTTAAATCTGGTTCACATCCTACCCCAGGTGTCTGTCAGACTACTGAAGCGGGCCTAAACAGAAATTTACATCCATTTAACTTTAGTTGAATGTTTATTTAGATAGCAAGCAAGTAGAATTTTATGGACTTTTAATGAGTTTTTTCTTTAATGTTCTAGCACGTCCTAAAAACGTCTGAGTCAATCCACATTTCACAACAGTTCCTGTGATCAGAATATATCATTCTTATACACAGTTTTTAATTAACACTTCCTCCTTACCATGCACATAAAATATTGTGCTGGAAGTGGGAAGAGTTGTTTTACAGCTGTAAATCTAAACTTTCAAAACTGAGTATTGATTCTCATTTCTGATTATCCAACACAAGCCAGTTTACAGCCTTCAAAAAGTGGGTATTCAATATTTTCTGATATCCTATGGAGTTACTGGTATCAACAGTATATAAGCTTTGACCAATGGAGCATTTTTAGTCCAACGTCTATCTTGAAGCAGTTGCTTGATGGACACCCAGGTAGAAGATATGACATGCAAATATTTCTTAAATATAAGGGCAAGACTGGCTGACAAGACAAGTAATATGCAGAGAAGTGCTGCAAGGGGTAGATAATGCTCGTGCAGAGTCAATAGATGGAGAATGTGAAGGTCTCTCTGCAGCATTTTTTCAGGAATTTCCTTGTTTGCTAGCACAAGTTCTGCTGAGATGGACAAGAACATCTTCACTTCAAAGCACCATTTTTTATTTACAGCAACATGATCTACCCTGGAACAGACAGCCGGCCGCATGGTCAAGGCATTACCTGAGGACACCAGACACCTGCCTTCAATTTCCTTGGGTCAATGCTGCTTGGATCTTCAGTGGGACTCTCATATGGGACTCTCATATGGTGATGTTATGCTCACTTCTGCTGCAGGGGCCCAGCTCCCAGAGCAGGCTGTGCGGTCTCAGCCCAGGTAGCAATTCCTGTGCGATCACGAAGCACTTATATGCACGGCGGTGGGATTCCCAGCAGCCAGAGGCCTCAATCAGTCAAGCTGCAAAGGAAATGCCAAATGGAGAGGTGTGTCTGGAATCCCTCATTTCTCTACACTGCAGAGCTTCTTTAAACTCACTGCTGATCATAGGAATTACTCATTAACCGCTCCTGTATTCAGGGGTTTCACGCATCCCTTTGGGTGAGGATGACTAGATCAAGATCACTCTTTTGTTTTAAGCAGCCAGTGTTAATATCACCATTCACCTTAAGCTATAGCGCAGAGGACGGAAGACTTCTGCAGGAAACAGGCAACCAGGACCCTACACCCACAGCACCCTTAGGATCCTAAATCCACATATCCCCCACTCAGCAGAAAACCCCAGAGTACTTCCATGTAAGCCTCAGTTGTTCTTATCTGAGGTGAAGGACACAGCTTTGAACGTTTGGGTGGGAGCTCTGACACACAGCTCAGTGTTTCACCAGCGGCACTGTCCACGCTCCTGAATGGAAGCAGCCACAGCTACTCACTTTGGTGCTCAAACCACCACTGTCACCACAAGCAGACCTACCAAATGCGACCCTTCAGGAGATGTCAAATCAGGGAGGCCTGTTTTGTGACTTCTGATGGTGCTTTCGCCATGCCAGGACACTCAGTCTTGCCAAAATTGTATTACTGCTGAATAAAGGCAGTGCTACTTAAGGAATTTATCGGCAAAATTGTGTCTCTGGGCTTTCAGAAACCACAGCAACTGCAGATGTCCTTGCGAACTCTCAATCTGAACTCAAATTTAGGCATCTGAGTCTCACTTAAGGGGCTTGAGTCCTCCCTTTGACCAGTACAGACGGGTCTGTCTATGGCTAAGAGCTGCGTGTATACTGGTAGATTAAGCAACATCAAATGCCTGTCCTGTTAAAGTGGTGGAGCAGCCCTGGCATGGTTTTAGTCGGGGTCAGCTAGCATTTGGGAGAGTGCCAGGTTACAGCTAATTCCTAGCCACAGCTCAGGAGTTAGTATAGGCCAGAGACTGCTCCCAAAAGTCAATTTGGGATTTTTGAGTGTAGGAGAGTTCAATAACATGGACACAGGTCCTTCCAGTTGCAAATACATTGAGTTAAACTCGCTAACATGGCAGTGAGGGCCAGACACAGAAATCCTTTCGTGTCTCAGCAACTATGTTCCACAGTCCAAGACAGCAAAGCAAAGAAGAAAGTGTACGAGATTACACAAAGAAGGTTTGTCCTATGTTGGGAACTTTCTGTTCTTGGAGACAAAAAAAAGAAAAAAAAAAAATTCTGCTAACGACAAGACATACCGTATTCTTATGTTATAGAGTTGCACTTGTAAAATGGAAACACAGGCTCATAGCTGATAAATAGCCAGAGAGAGCATTCACCAGGCTGATTATAAATATGTGCTCAGATAGCTCAGGGACTCTGAGGATTGAAATCATGAGATACTCTACATGGCAACGTGGTTATTTAAATACCTCGTCTTCCACCGGGAGTTCGGCCATTATTCAAAGAGAGAAAGCATATTCATTCCTGAGTGCTCCAGACATGGGACAGTTATGAAAAGCTTTCTGCGCAAATGGTATCCCACAGGGAGACTGAACAACAGCTTCTGCCACAGCCTCAAAACCGACTGTACCTGAATGAATGGAGGCTGGAAGGTAGCTGGGTTCATGAACAGCAGCGTTTGTTGAAGTCTGTCACTCCCTCTTGAGGGTTACTTATGTGGGTTTAAAACTTTATACAATTGCAACAGCATGAAAACAATTAGATTAACATATAAACAGTTGAGGCTATAATGCTATTAAAATGGACATTCAAGGAAACTGTAGCCATTTGTACAGCTGTTTTGGAAAGTCTCTCTTTGGCAGAACATGCTGGATTGTCATTCTAAATGCCTGTGCTTCCCATGCTGGTTTCCTGAGGAAGGGTTTGTGGACGGACTTGTTTATTTATTACATTTTTTATACCCCTCATAGCTGTAGCTGTGGATTCCCCAGCCTTGTGAAAGTAGTCATTAGTTGCCTTGTTTGGCCAGAAGAAATCTGTAAAGAAACCGGCTCTTGTCCAGAGGGTTCCTGGAATTTTCTCCCAATCTTGTGTAAGAGCTTAATAAAATAAAATTTAATTTTATGTAAGATTTGTTACAAGGCCATAGGTGTTTTGTGAGAACAAAGAGCAAAAGAACTGAAATTATGTTTACTGTTCTGAAGTAAATCATACCAGATGAAGTTCAGACTCGCTAAGGTGACCATCCCTGCAACTGGCGCAAGACCACAAGGATCAGATCCTGTCATCTTAAATGAGAACTGAAGGAAATCAGCATCACCTACATCCACATACCCTGAGGCTATTTTGAAGGCAAGTTCCTTGGCTGTGCCAGCCTAAAGCTGCAATAAACTCCCACAAAAACAATGGACAATCACAGCATTTATGACCTTCTGTCCCTCAAGTGTTGACCTTTTTTTCTCTGGGAAACAGAAAGCAACCTGTTCTTATATGTTTTAAAAACAAACACTCCGCTGCAAATGCCTCCCCCTTTGGAGGAAGGCATACAGAAAAAACACCTAACGGATTTTAGTCACGTTATTTAATACACTGTTAGAAGAGGAACAGATGCTACAGCAAAAAGTGCATTATGAAGCCAGCATAACAGTATAAAACATAGTAAAATTTTACCTCTTCAGAAGACATTTATGCACTTGGCACTGAACATGTGAAGCTTAACAAAATACTACCTTATGTAGAGTGCAAGTCCTATTTATAGAAGTTATGTCCCTAACAAGAGTATCCATCATTTTCTGAAGTCTGAAGTTCTGTGGTGATTTTCAGCCACATCCATAATGTTGACAGTCGGTCACCCGTACAGAGTGCTGCATGCAGCACAACCACTTGAACGCTATTGTTCTGATCATTGATTATGGAGTTCTCCTGTATTATTACATACTTACTGGGTGAAAGCAACCCCAAGTGCTACTTCTAGTTTCAGCTGGCTGGAAGGACTTACGCATTCTAGACAACCACCCGTTCTGACTAAACTACAACCCCTCCTCATGCTTCAGGATATCACTAGCTATGGAAAAGCTGTGAAGAAGCTTTCTGTTGGCAAGAGAAGCGCTTCCTGCTTGCCCACCTTCTCAAGAAACCAGAACGACGAGCTGACATCAGCCTGATGCTGCTTGCTGTGGTATGCTCACGCACTTGCCTGATACCAGATTCAATTTAAGATCCTGTTCTTCAGCGCAGATCAAGGACTGGGCCTTGTACATCTCATGTACTACCTCGCTTGACAGCTTACCATGACCTAGCATGACAGCTGTGGTCATCGGTAATCACTGCCAAAAGGGAGGATCATAGGAGTGGGTGGAAAGGAAATCAGACATTCCTGGCAGCTGGCCCGCAGCTCTGAAGCTTCCTTTCACCAAACATCAGACTGAAAACAGATCTCCGCTTGCTGAAGAGAAAAGTATGGGCTTCCACTTTTCAATCACTTTTCCTTAGTGCAGCATGCAAATGGTTTCCTTTCCCCGAAGAGAAAAGGAGAAGAGAGAAAAGGCAAAGGGAAAAACACATGTGTTCACCTAGCAGAGTGAAAACAAAGGGCCAGAGAAGGCTGTTCCTCCCTGGTTCATTACTGTCATTTTTGTTAGCCACAGTAGATTAGGCAGGCAGGGGATGATGGCCCTTGGAAAGCAAAACAGAGAGGTGTTTACCATATAAACAGAGAATTAAGGAGTTACACAACACAGAAAAGTTTTAACTTGGTTTTTGATGAGCACGCTACACAGAAAAGGACATATTACAGCAGAATTTAATATGTGCTTTTACTCTTAAATTTTCATGAATTCAGTAATTACCTACGATGTGGTTCCCTTCAAGGGCTCAGCAGGATTGTCTCTACCTCCAAGGGCAATGAACCACTTTTTTTCTCGTAAATAACCCATCCGAACCCAACAAAGTTCTATGGTGTTTAGTCCTATAAATATTTCTCCTAGAAATGTGGAAGAGGTTCTGCTCGTTTGGCTAAGATTGCATCTTTTTTAGGGCAGATGGAAGAGAAAGTAAAAAAGAGGAACAACCACCGACAGCGATTGTGAAATAACATGGTCTACAAACCCATTGATTTGAAAACAAGTAAGAAAGACACAGCCACCATGGTAAAACCCCAAAATTTGAGAATTTCCCTGGCTTCTGGGCCTGCCAATAATTTCAGAACAGTATTGTGAAATCCTCCAGCTATTCGCTCCAGCTGAGCCTGCTTAATTAGAATTCCTCAGCACTTAGACATATTTCCTTAACAGCAAATGATACAAATAATCACTTCAGGAGACAGCGGAATATATAACGTGGGCTCTTTTTTAAAAAAAATATTATTATAAAACTGAAAGACAAAAGCAGTAGCGACGGCTCCCCAACAGATTTTTGTCAAACCAAGCGCGATCAAAACCATCCCGAAGTTTCTGAGGTTGTACACACTGGCAGTTTAAAACCCTCTCTCTAACCCCATCGCCACGACTCTTTCAAGTGAACAAACATGCAAAGACATTTCAAGCACCATGGCAATGTTGACTCGGAGCATTGTTAACTCCTACCAAAGGGCTGTGGGAAGCACAGTAAAACGATAGAAGGTTTCATTTATTAATCTGTGATGAAAACCAGGCTTCTGTTGATGGAGGGGGCAGGGGGAAGGGTAAAGATAGGCTTGTCTGTTTAATGCTTGGCCCAGATATATTTTTTTTAACAAAGCAAGCAGCTGAGCGCATTGCTTCTGGCTGTGTCTTTCTGTAGGTTGCCGGTTGCCAGCATTCACAAAGCAGAAGTTATGTAATGTGCTCCTATCAGGAATCCGAGTTCAAAAACATTTCATGAAGTCCCATGCTGTTCTTGCCCGAGTAATTGTTTCTGATAATGAAAAGTCTGTATCACCCTGATTCAGCTGTCTCAGCCCTCTCCAATGGCAGCACTCAATCTCTTCTCCCTCCCTCCCTCCATCACAACAATCTCTGCTCATTTCTGAAGGAGACTATTCTCTTCCCTAAACCCCTTCATTGGCTTTTGCCAGAGGAAAAGAAAAATAAAGGAGGACACATGTAGTTTTGCCCCTCCTGTGCCTCTGAAACAGGCTGCTTTTCCTTGCTCATCATTTGGAAAATCCTCATTTCTTTGGTAAGTGCAAAAGAAACACTGGATCTACGATCCAAAGTATGTTCATCACATTGCAGTATTAGCAGAATAGCTTTTCTGACCTAATTTTGAAAGTAAAGACCTAGATTTCAGAGCAATCTGCCCTATGTGCTTACTCCTGATGGAATCACTTGAGGCACTTTTCAGGAAAATTCTGCAACTTTTCACAGAAATAACTCTTGGATGACTTGATAAATGATTTCTTTTGCAGTCACTCTGCCACTTTGATATCATTAAAATCAATCAGGCACATAGATAAGAGCATGTAATTATTTAAGGTATCTAAATTAGAGTGCATAAAGAGGAAATCATCCAGGACAGCTCTCCTTTCAATCTGTATTCAATGTTTTTATGCCAGGACGTGAATGTGTAAATATTAGTCAATATATTTCAGCATGTAAATAACAGCGATCTGCTTCCTCGGTAAAATTTAACTAGAAGAAATAAAAGTTAAAAAAATAAAATTGCAGTAAGAGTCAGAATTAGTATAAAACGCCATTATCAAATATCTTATCAAAATACAGGCTTAAACTCTAAACGCTATTAAACTGTGCTTCCTTAGAATTCTGTTTCCAGTGTAGTTGCGAATAGAGTTAACAAACAGCTCATTCTTCAAAGAAGAGTGAAATTTGATTCATATCGTTGTGTCTAAGTAAATATGAAATTTAGGCCAAAGTACCTTTGGGAGGTTTGATCCATGACAGTCAGTCAAAGGATTCCCATTTCTTTCAGCAGACTTCAACACAGATGCTTGGAGCAAGGATATCTGGGTAAAATGTGTTTAATGTTAAAGTAATGATTTACAAGGTACTGGAAAAGTGTACTGATAGAAACATTCAAAGCACAATTAGATAGATTGACAGATAAAATATCCGTATGTAAATCTCAATGTATTTCATCATGCATGTTGAAATAAAGGAGATGAAAGATGAAGAATATAAAAGTTATTTCTAAAACAGCAACAGAAAGTTTTATTATTCTTTCAGACACAGTTAAATTTTAAATAACTTCATTATCTTAAACTTATGAGGAATTTTTTCTTCAAGTATTTTATCTTAAATTTCAGGGATTTTGTTTGTTTATTTGTCTCTACTAGTTTCCTTTAGAGTTAAAAGTGATGATTCCTAGAAAGAAGGGAATAGAAAGTTGTCAGGCACTGTTTATCTTTAATTCAGTCTTCAATTATTAGTTAGACAAAGCTCACAAGGACTTCTGTTCCATTACTTTGTGGTCTAACAAGCCTCAAGCTGTATACATGGAGGAAAACCACCCTTTGTTTCAATAAATGGAACACTTAAAATTATTGCTGTTAAATACGGAAGGATAAGCCTTAATCAAGATTCTTTTCACTTTATTTTAGCAACTCCAAACATTAGTTAATTCTTGCAGTGAAGTTAACAGAGATTAATTTATACCTCTCTGAGGCACAGAAATGTTGACCGTCTTCCCAAGTCAGTGAGAGAATCAGCAACAGAACTCAGTTGCTGCAGGTTCAAGTTCCTAGTTATAAGAAATACCTTAAAAATTAAACAAAACACAACAACAAGAACTGCCTACAGTCACTCGGTTCTCAAATCCTACAACCACTTCAAAACCTCATGAGTCCTACTTCCATGAGTTCCCAGTGAAATCCGGGGAATACTGCTTAACTGACCATAGGACACAAGGCCACACAAGACCTGCTTCAGGTTTTATAACTATAAAATAGGGCTAATGGTACCAACCTCTTTTTAAAATGCTTTGAATTTTTTCAGATCAAAAGAGCACAGAGATATACTGATGTTGGACCTATGCCTACAGAAATCAAACATAGTTCATAGATTCAAACATGGTTCATAGACTATATCATCCCAAGCTAGAGCTCTGAGAAAAATGAATAGAAAACACAGCGTCAGCTTGCTGCTTCATGCATTGTGAATGAAACATGTAAAAGCAGCAGCTGCATAAGCAAAGAATAGAAATTCTGATTTGTATGGCTTACAGTCATTGAATATCACAACATAAGCAAAATAAAATATTTATTGCTACAAGGGTTTATATAATTTGGTTTCTTTTCTCTCTCCAGCATATTAAACTTCGAAATCTTAATGACTCATTTATGTTGCACATGCTTTGTAAAATAATGCCAATTGCCTATGAATCTACACAAAACAGCAATTTGCTAAAGATTTTGTTGGCTTTGCAAGGCAAAAGAAAACACACAAACACAGTTAATGCATATGCTGGAAGACACCAACAAATTCTTCAAGTCCTAAATACCAGTTCTGGAGTACATCTTGAACAAGTTGTTGATTAGCTGCAAGAGTTATAATACAATGTTAGCTAATACTTGAAAATGCTATTACCAAACAGAAGTCACTTCAGTATTGATCTGGAGTGAGAAGAGAATGAGACCACCTGTGTTTTTAATACGTTGCTGTGGAAAACAGAAATTAGCCAACTTAGATGCTGGCATGAGTAAGAAAGCAAGTTATGACCATATAAACCAGAATGAAAAACCCAGTCCCAAAATGAACCCTTTGCAATAAACCACTTTCTGACTGGTACCATTGACTTCAGCAGCAGCCATAAAGGTATAGGAACCTGGACACTTTTCAAAATCATTACTGAAGAAAGAAAATTTGGTTTAGTATCTGATCTTCAAAACGTGATTACAGCATGATTTTCATCAGAACAGAGCACAGCAAACTCTCATTCCCTGGTAAAGTTTCAGTCCTGCTTTCTGAAACAGAAGATTTTCACTAGAATGTCTTCTAAACTGAAGCTTCTGCACACACAGAAAGTAGCAATACAGAACTATCACAAGTTTTGTGATCCATTTTACATTCCAAGGTAATCGCATTAATTTTGTGCAACTAGTCAATGAATTATAATGTACTGTTGTGTTTATACTCATATTGAATAGAGAAGACTCCTTTTTCATTCATGACCATACTTTCATTAAGTCCCTCTATATTTCTCAGAAATATGTGCCAAAAAGCATTTCAGTGGTATATGTCAGTTCCTTCCTCTTTGAATCTCACTCCATTTTAGAGCATGAGAAGGTACTTGAAGCAGTAGAGTTTACATTTATTTGAATGGTATGATTGTATTTGTTGGCAAGATTCATCCCATCTGCTTTTACCTGTGTAAAAGTTGGGTACCTCATCTAAACCTCATCTAGGATTCCTGCACACTATTCAACAGAGAAAATTAGGGACTGCCAGAGAGCAATCATGTCATCCTAATTTTAGGTGGTTTACATAGTTCAATGAATCACCCTCTGGACACAGACCTTTTTCTATTAATGGTTAAAAAAAATAAAAGGAAAAAAAAGTAAATTACTCATGTGCCTCTAAAGCCAAATTTAGATCATTAATTGTAGGTGAAATGCATTTTACCTTTCCCGATTGGCATCCACTTTGGATTGGGCTGTCTTAGACTTACACCATGGACTTTCCTAGGCTATGGTGAGAAAACCCACACTAAATCTCCACCCATTAGTGAGGAACAACTTATGGATGCCAGTGACTTTCTATTAAAAACATTAACTATACTAGTCCCTATGGCATAATGATTCATGAAAGTACATTGTTTATAGCATCTCAAATAAAGGAAAATATGTAGTCTCCAAAATAAACACTGAAGAAGTGCAATATTAGAGAAGTTTATAAGATTCCAAGTAGTTAATAATAAACAGGACAAAAACAACATGTCCATATACTGGCAGAACAGCGCCTCATGAATCACGCACCTACTGTGATCAAATATTTGTTGGAGGGGTCCACTGGGGTTTTTTGATGTGTCAAACTGCATTCGTAGGATGACATCTGAGAAAAGAAGATGAGCAACGAAAGAATAAACATTTTGGATTATAGTAATAGCCATTTTTTAACCTTTGGCTGGATCTGCTCCAAGACCTTCCAGTAGTACTGCCTGGTGGCAGTCCCATCACAGAAGCATCCAAAAAGTAGAAGAATGAACTCAAAGCGGCATAATTATGCATCCCAATGAACTGGCAATTTGAGCTAATGATGTAGGAGCTAACAAACACGTAGTAATCTCAACATGTGACAGGGAATTTTATGGCTAGTATCAGCCTCACTAATTGTCTTCCTAGATAATCTAATGATCTTGTTATCAGCGCAGGAGAGGCACAAGCATTGTCAGATGAAAGACTTGAGACAACTATCTGACTGTTGGCCAATGCTATGTCCTCCCCCCCATAGCATTCAAAGTATTTTAACTCTCTGTAACGAGGGTATGTGATCTCAAAAAGACCTGACAGAAATGAAACAGCTATCTCAGAACCTGGACACACCAGATCTCCCAAATGCTCTTTTCCCCCCTCTGTTCCATGCTACTATTGGCAACAAAATGCTACAGAAGACACGTAAATTTTTTAAATCTAAAAAATTATATTAAAATATCATATTATTTTATATTATTTAAAATACTTAATGAAAATAATAAAACATAAAAATAACTTTTAACACAACAATGCTGCAAATATTGTCACAACTTGCTCTGAAAAGCTTGGAAATGCCGTAATAAAATCATCAGTAGCCAAAGAACTTTTTCACTTAACACCATGTCTGAAGCAGAAATGGTGGTAATAACGATGGTAATTTTGGAAAGAAAAGGCTATTGCAGACGTGGCCTGAGAACACTGTGCACACCCAACACCAGGAAGGATCTTACTCTCGGGACTCTTGCTGGCCGTTCCTCACTGTGTTCCTCTCCGAATACAGCGTTCACTGCCTGTAAAGCCAGCGAACAGGCACAGTACTGCAGGCAAAAGGAGAGGGCAGCACAAATCTCAATTACAGTACATTCTGAATTATTTTATCTTTAAGATGGAGAAAGAAAACCGTTGCTCCAGTGGCTGAGAAAACTGCGAATGCTGCAGGAGGAGCTCCAGTTAAGACAAAGAAAAGGGTCCGAACTCCCTACCGGTGTTGTGGACTCACGGTGCCTTCCAGGACACGTCTACACTGAGGCACCCACTTCTGGCAACCACAAGATGTACAGTGAACAGCACGATTTGAGTGTCTTTCTAGGTATTTTGGCTAAACCCTCACTGAAAGCATGGAGAGAAAGAGAGCCAAATTAGTTCTGTGTTACAGTACAATAGTTCTTGCTAAAGGATGTGGGAGAAGTGGAAACTTACGCTTTCCACAGATACCACTGAACAAAAAAGAGGCATGGCCACTAGAAGACTACACCAACAGCTGAATCCATCTGGAAGAAGACATCCTTACGTATGTCTACAATCAGATGAAAAAACTCAAGGAATGAAGAACAAAGGACACCTAGGAGTGATTGCAGACAGCCAATTATACAACAGCTTGCAACACAGCTGCAGAGATCAATACAACTTTGTGTTGCACGCACATATGCATCTTGAGATAGTGCAGACTGGACATTTTAACGGTCCAATTTTATACAGTTCCCATATGATCCTACATGGAATACTACCGTCAGTTGAACATCAGATTACCAGAACCATATGATGAAAACGAGGGAAATTTCTGAGCTGAGCAATGCTTTGTAATAGATTATTTTTTAATTTTCTGTATAAACACATTTGTAGCACATCTAAGAGCTCTCAGAGAAAAGACTGTAAACAGCAGTCTGGGAGTATTTGCAATGTAAACACCAAGAATGGAAGGAACAAATTATAACTGTAGACACAGAAAAGTAATGCATCTATTGAGAAAAAAAAATTCTAGAACAAAAAGTATCAGGCTTTGGAATAATGTCTTAAAAAATATGAGGGAATCTTCACTGCATGAAAACCCATTAGCATAACAGAAGACTTTAATAGGTCATTTCAAAAATACACTTTTCAGAAACTACCCCGTACTAGAGTTTTCTAACTATTGATTGGCATGAGGGGAAACCTAAAGAAATTAAGGGCACTCACAAACACATGAAAGTGAGTCATGAGGAACGTGTCTATATGTTTCTGTATGGAATCCTTTGAGGCTCTGCTTGCCAGAATAGTGCAGAGGCACCTGAACTCCTGGCAGAAGGCGCAGGGCTAGCCTGAGGACCCCACAACAAAGCTGTATTAACCAGATATTCTGCAGTTTCTTCAGGCAAATAAGGACCTTCCCAGCCTTGGAATTTTTTTTTTTATGGTTTGAATTCCAATTTTTCATTGTCTTGTATCTCACGAGTAAAAATTCCTCCGAGATTTATTTCTTTCCCTGTTCTAGGTGGATGCAGCCTTAAGAAACCCAGTAAGTTCCACAGAGACGTCAGAGGCAGCGGGTGGAAATCAGTCACACAGTTCCTGCCCTCGGCACATCAGCTGACTAACTGTACCTGAAGAACCAACTTATCCAGTGCAGAGATTTATAGACTCTGCGTTATAGTTTAACTGTTGGCACAGCAAAATATGTTGCGTTATCCACTTCATCTTCTGCAAAGACATGTTTCTGCAAAGGCAAAGAGATGCATTTACCTCTCGTCCATCTGAACGGCTCAACTGTTTGCAGCAATTACTGCTTGCCTGCAGACTTCTCTAATCACTGAGCACAGAGAAAAGAATTCTTCTAATTGCTGAGTGGTTTTAGTTTCCCAAAATAGTTGACCTTCTTCCTTTTTGAAGAAAAAACTTTCCCCTGCCTCTCCGCCTGCCTCCCCACCCCCTTCCTGCTGGCAGACATGAGAAGAGAGCTGTGTTTGTTTTCACGGTAAATGGGAGGCCGGGGCAGCGACAAGGCTGATCTCACAGTTTCCAGCTGTAATATTTGATTTCTTCACAACTGCACATATGCAGAACTCGGAAACTAAACTAATCCAGTAAGAGCAATACGTGTAAAAGTCTCAAAGCACAAAAGAAGAAAAGTTTTGAACGGCAAGACCACGGTTCTCGACATGAAAGCAAATACTCCAGCTGAGAGACGAGGGTTGTTTGGGCCAAAACTGCTGAACACTGCAGCTGAGCCCCTAATGTCCACATATAGGGACATGTCGGATTTTCAAGTGTTGAAGGTCCAGGATTTTATAGTGAATCTAGACAAAGCTAGGCATTTTTAGGTCACATGAAACTGTCCTATAGGGCTCAGGAAAATAACTTCAAGCCCACTTAGAAAGACGAGAAAAAACAAACTATCAGTAAAAACTTTCCTTATCTCCCACTAACAGAGACAACCGTGTATCGGTCACCGTGACAATGCTGGTTTGCTGCTTTGAAGTTCATGTAATTTTAACATACAGAATTCTTGTCTTCAGCTTTATACTCACATTATAGATATTAAATGTTTACACTGATCACTTTCATTAGAGGGACATTAGAGGGCTTTTTCTACTTAGCTTTTCCTTTTTTTTTAATTGGACAATGAGAAGAATGACAGAAATAAATTTCAACAGGAATTCAAACTAGATAGACAAGATTTTCAAAAGTGAACTGTGAATTTTTTAAAGTAACATTTTTAAGAACCCTAAAAAATATCTGATGTTCTGCTGGAGAACCTCAAAACTTCTCCAAATGGAAGAGCTGAAGTTTGAGGAGGAAAAGGGTTAAATATATATCATTACTACAAAGTTTTGGACAGGATTGTCCAAAATGTTCAGATAATGGACATCCAGAGGTAAAAAGCTGACGCAATACTCCCAGCCCTGGCATTAACTTCGTTATCTTTGCAGTCTTTATTAACAGTTCAAATATGTTTATAATATGTTCAAGACAGGAGGATTAATTTATTTATTTTTATTTTATTTTAATGGAAATACTTCTCTCAAGTACTGACTTTCAAACTGAGATTCACCAAGTAGCACACACTTCTGGAAGATTGTGAAACCCTTTCTTTTGCTCTCAGCCCAGCAGCTGGGAGCCCAGCTATCCTGGGGCCCCAAAAAGCTGAGCCCAAGCCTGCAGACTCGCTGATGCAGACCTGGAAGCCCAGAGGCCCCCTGGCTCCAAGCGAGGCTCCCAGGTCCTTAACTGTGGCAGCTCCCAAGCAGACCAGCGCAAGGCAGGCTGTGCCGCAGACAATTAAAGGGGGTTCCTTAAAAAGAGGCACATTTCCTCAGCAAGCCTTTTTCGCCTCTGTTGGCAGATCAAAGCTGACACTGCAGTACACTTTGTTTCATCCTGTTTAGCTTTCTAAGAGAAGATGTTTTGTGGGGAAAGGCTCTGGACAGCTCTAGCTGTCCATGTATTCTTACCTTAAAGACAACTTTTTGTTTTTATTTCAAGATCAGCGACACGGAAAAGATTGCTTGTGAACAGCATTGTAACTAGTGTGGTGAGCCCTACCGTTGCCCTGCAAGTTACCAGGCAAACCTGAGTTTTGTTCATATTTCCTAGAGACCGCCTGGACAGAGCTGGTGTGTGGTCCAAAACCTGCCGATGAGAAGGTTCAGATGGCAGATATTAAGAGCTAGACCACTGCTGTGGACCTGGTAACCTGGGTATTTCCAGCCCTGGCATTAACTTCTCTGGAGCCTTTATTCACCAAGCACTTCAAGTCAGTGGGAGCTATTTCCACCCTTCCCTGGCATAGATGCTTCCAAATGAAATGACGATAGGAAGCACTCACATTTCTTTCAAATCTCAGAAACCTTATTTCAATTTGAGTTTTGGAAAAGACTTGGGAAGTACTAATTACTCCAGCTGGTTCATTCCAGGACAAGCACAGAAAGAAGAAAAACAAGGCTCTTCGCCTCTTGTTGAAAAAGAGCAAAGCAGACCCAAAGCAGAAGCGAAGAGAAGCCGAAGTACATGGTAAACTGGCCCTGGATGTGCCTTAGCAAGAGGTTACAGAGCACTTCTCGCTCCCTCTCAACCAGCCCCATTTTGACACCATAAAATAGAGCAACACGGAGTGACTCCGAATTCAGCCAGTTGGAGGTAGCTTCTCCATAACTGCACACTAGTTGGGAACTGATGTTACACAGCCACGTTTGCTCTGACGCTGTGCCCTCTTTAGGGCAAGCTGTAGCAGACCATTGCCAAAGGTGCCCGTTCCTCTACTCCCTGCCAGCAGCCATTGTTTTTGGGCAACATAGCTCTCCATGAATTCTTTGCGCTTCCAGAGGAGCAACGTGGAGACAATCTAGGACTAACCTTGTGCCTCAAATGTTGACCAAACACATTATTAATTTCCACAGTTAGCTCAGAGACCTCTCAGAACTGGCATGCCTGGGAGCAGGACAACCGAAGGACTTTTGCCCACAGAGCTGTGCCAGCCTCACCTATGTTACCAGGTCATTCCAGTTCTGCTTAGGTTAATAACAAGGAACTTGCTATTTTTTCACAGTACACAGACAGCTGGACAGATTGCAGCTAACAGACAATGCTTATGTTCATCACATAATGCCGAACATTAAAGGGTGCTATGACTTAATATCTGTGTTTGCTCTGTAGAAAATGCTTCTCCTGCATAATATTTGTATCGAATGACTTCTACACTAAGTTCCTACTCGTAGATTTTCTAGCATGATTCAGTAAATGATTTACTCAGCCCCAAAACACTGTTATCCTTCTAAGTATGCATTTAGCTATCTCTTTGGACGTTTACAGTTTATAATCTTTAATTAAAATTAATTGAACCGCAGAGTTCAATATCCTATAGTTACTTTAGAGAGTGTTGTTCCATATACGGGATTTCAAGAAGATGATAAAAAGGAAAATAATCAGTTTATTTTGCTCACACTCCATCTATCCCAGTTTGGACATATCTGAGAGTACTAAGGATTCCTAATGTAAAAGGTTCCATAGCTAACCTTCTCCTTATCCTTATCCCTCTTTTGGCCCCAGTCCTCCACCCAAAACACAATCCCCCACCCTGACAGAAAGTGCCCTTATGAATACAAATGCCTGTGGACAACTTTTTATTTGGCAGCTGTATAACATTATAGACTTATTATCCGTGAAAGAGTTCTACTTTCCTCAAGCTGGAATTAAAGTGCATTAGGAAACCAAGAAAAATGTTGTTATTGCACATCACTGGGTCAGACAGCTTTAGAAAATCCCCAGAAGTAAAGGAGAAAACCATTCGCTTTTTTCCTGTACCATCAGTATCATCTGACCGACTGCTAATTGTACTGCTGAGGTTTTAAAGACCTCTATTCAGGTAAGTGCTGGCCAAAAAAAACCGCTCTCATTCATCAAAGCACAAGTACTTTCAAGTGTAGCCTAGTAACACAGAAAAGACTTGAAAATCCTCAAAGTCCAGCCACCTATGGAGCGATCATGTGAAAAAATGTCAAAGAATCACTTTTGTAAATGCTTAAGACAACTGCTACTGAGTGGTAAATACAAAATACTGTTTAATTGCAATTTTCAAAAATTCTTCCTGCTTTCAGTCATTATATGTCTGTCCCTCTGATGGAAATGGGAATTCTTTCGGTTTTCAAGCCTGTGCTCTCCTTTCATTGCAATGAGGACCTAATTCAGAGCTTTAAACTGTGTTCTGCAATGCATAATTAATCTGGCTTCATAGAGACCTGGACAAAAGACCCCATTCAATCTTCAGCTCCTTCCCCCTGAGATATTGTTATTTCTAAAAACTCCTGCCAGCTGGGCTGGAGGGAAATCTCAGCACTGTGGGAGAATGAACAAACTACAGGCCTCCGAGGGATTTGAAGTAACTATCTGACTAAATTGGATTAGAAAGTAAGGAAGGGGAGGGGAAGGAGAGCTTATTCTGAAGTCTACAAAAGCTCATAAAAAATTCTTAGAAGATTTTCATATGGTGAAGGGGAGAGAAATATGCAAGTTTTTATAACAAAACGGGGAAAGAATTTTAAAACATACATGAGCCAATACACTTGGGGATGTTTGAAGGGATTACTGCTTGTATTATTTCAGGAAAACTGTTGTGTCTGCCTTAGAGCTTTGAAAAAACGTTTCTCTGTGAAATCTAGGCTGCCCTGCAAACCAAAATAGTCATACTTTCCTTCCAGGTATTTGATACGACTCCTGTTTGAACTTATAATGTAGCCTGACCATAAGTTGCTTTAAACTTCCTCCTAAGCACGTCGCAATTAAAAGCCTCTGCCCAGAAGGATTTCAAAGGGCTACGGAAAAACAAATTCAGTCTTGTTAAGAGAGCCAGCACCCTGCTTGCGTTCCCCGCAAGCTCATTCTCCAAAGTGTATCGGTGACACTGCCCAGATCACCTGGCCACCTCTCACAGTATTTTTAGCAGGCACGCACATACTCGGGAATATTGTGCCCTTTACCACCAGGCTTTTTGGAAGACAAGGTGGAAAAAAGCTCTTGGCCCCGTTGGGAAAGTGGGTGGCTGGGAGAAAAGATGCTTTGGGCTCTCTGCCTCCTCTGCCCGACTCTGCCGTCCCCCGCCGATGCGGACCTGCTGCTCGCAGGCTCCCCGCTCCTGCAGCACTGATGCCGTAGTTGAATGAGGTTACGTGGGTGTAGCCCCGGACAAAACTTGGCTCCCTAGCTTCAGAAATATTTTCAGAAGCCAGATCTTTTAGGCGCCCTAACCAACACTCCCCATATTTTGACGAGCAGCCCTTATGGCAGCAACGACAAGGACAGCCTAGTTTGTAGGTTTTTACATTTTACAGAAAGAAATTATACAAACGCCTCAAGAAAGGCCAGCACCCTCACTTGAAATCCTTCTGCTGGCACCAGCAGAAATTTAAAAAGCAAAAGTCATAATAAGATCCTGATAACGGGACCAGCTTCCTCTCCTTCCCCCTGCCCGTGCCTGCCCATCGTGGAGGTAAGGCTGCGCGGGAGGCTGAGCCACCCGGGCTGCTGCTCGTGGGACACACTGCCGGGGCAAAGAATTAAAAGCACCCATGCAATACGCTAACTCCTCCACAGTCAAAAGGAATGAAAACATTCCCTAAGAGTTGATCTCCTTAGGACTCACGTGTTGTTACAGAGTGAAAACCAAGGTAGTTTTCAGAGGTCTGGGACGCACTGAAGAGACCAGCGTGCACGATAAAAAATGCACCCTACTGGACAGTGCATCTGTCTAAAGATGGGTGCACAAAACTTACAAGTCATCAGAGCAATCCCAATCAAAGATCCCATTCGTGTTCTTTCATTATCACCATTTACCATTTCTAGACCTTTTATCACAGAATAATTTTCTATAATCCTTTGCCCTGGGGAGGAAGTGCATGGAGGAGAGGGAGTAAGGGGGGGTGGGTTAGAAAAAAAAAAGGAGAAAACAAGATTCAGCAAAATCTTTCAAACCAGCAGAGGTTTTTTAGGGATGTCACTTCATAAAGGAACACTTGCGTTTAACTTAACAACAGCAACAACAACAAAAGTACTAGTAGCTCATATTCCAGACAAACAGAGAAAAGTTTAAAACATTAACTTGTTATACAAAAACCATACAGCCCATTCCCAGTTCCTTTAATTCCTGGGGTGCAGGAAAAGCAAGCCAACACCACCACACTTTCTTTCCCCACCAACATAATGAGCCACTTGTGGTAAGTGTTACAAGCGATCCAAAGTCGTTGGATGTTGTCAAATCCATGTTGAGGCATCACATCAAAAATCCTTATTTACAACAGTAATCCAACAACTCTGAATAGCCCTGTGGCACTTCTCAAAAGCGACAACTAAAGGTTTCACATCTGTGAAAGAGAAAACCTGGTGGAGGAAAAAAATCAGTGTCATGACATTCAGCTAAATGTATCCTGAATAATGCTAACACAAGTTAAAGAACTACCTGAATTAGCGCTGACTTTTCTCAACTGAATAAAAATCTCTACTATCACTCAGTGGATCTATGGTGCAGGAATAGTATTAGACATGTCCTCTCTATTGACAACACCTATTTCAAGGCATCCTACCCAAAACTGGCAGTGGAGACTGCAAGGAGCGAAGGACAGACAGTCCAACCCAAGGCAGCAAAAGTCAGTGTTAAACCCCATCCCTGAGCCCTGGGCTCTGCATTGCACTGCTGTAAGCATGAGACAGAGGATCTTCTGGCAGATGACACTTTCCCCACAGGCTGCTTAGACACTGTACCCTGCCATGGGCAGGACCTTTCCTAGCAACGCACAAGCAGCCTTCCTCATTCCCACCTTGACTCATCTCCTCCAGCCCACCCATGGTGCTGGCACTTCATGGGGAGCCTCATCCTGGCTGTTGTGGGAGTCCTGCAGTGCACCCAGGACAGGAGCAGAGCCAGAGCAACCTTTACGGGCGTGCAGGCGAAACCCAAATCTGCTGCTTCAGGGAAGACAAAATGACTCGTTCTCCCTGCAGGGATGACAGGATCCCGGCAGTGGCATCAGGCAGGTGATGGAGGGAAGAAGAGGGGAGCCTGGAGCCTGGCAAGGCTGCAGGTCAGGTTTCTGCTGAGGGGCTGAGGCTCACTCCTGCTGCAAGGAAGGGGAAAGGGTGGGCCTGGAAAGGAAAGCAGTAGAGACTGGGGTTTGCTGTCCCTACTGCTGTGTGAGGAGTGGAGAGGGCATGAAGCAGAGCTGTCTGCCTCCTGAGGAAGAGGTCCTTGCCCCCCGCCACGCCGCTGCACAGGGAGGGAGTGGGGCACGGATCAAGCTTTTCATTCCTACATCTCCAAGATGAGATGTAGAGAAGAAAACCAAGGCATGACAAGAGGCAGGATTTGTCCCATATTACAGAAAGGGTCAGAGAAGAACCTGAAAGTTTTGGACACAACTTCTCCATCCACATGCACTTGTGTAAACTTGGGAGGCTAAACAGACACCCTGCTGCTCGCCCTGCACCCGGTCCTACCTGCTGCTCACCCTGCCCCAAAGCCCTACCTGCTGCTCAGCCCAGCCCCAGCCCCAGCCCCGCTGCCCACCCTGCACCCACGGTCTGCCAGCTGACCCGCTCTGCAGTTGCTCCCTAACTTGCTCCGCTTACACACACACACGTTCATCTGCGCGTACATACTCAACCCAACAGCTGAAGCAGATCAGTCAAATAACCACAACAGCAATCTGACTCACTTTGAATGACATGAGTGAAACGCCCCAGCCCAGCCCAGCCCCGTGGGGCCAGCGGTGCTGCAGGCACAGTGGCCGCCTCCGCCGCCCCTGGCCACGGTTGGCTATCCCAAGGGCTCTCATCCAGCCTTGTCTTCCCCCACAGCCCTGACATTTTAAAATTTCATCCTACATAAATATGAGGGGAAATTTTAACTCTGTTTTGTTAACTCTGTGTCGGCTGCCAGATTGAGAGTCCACAAAAATCTCTTAAAAAGGGATGAGTGAATAGCAAAAGGAGAAGCAGGGCTCTTCACCAACAACTCTGTCTGCTACGGGTCACTTCAGCTCCCCTCCTCAAAATCTACGGTCTGCCTCATCTCACAGAAATAGGTCATTAACTTCCTTTTTCTTAATGCTTACTCCATGCTTTAAAAGCGTACTCAAATAACTCTGAAATGATTTAGTTCCTTGTTTTTCCCCATCTTCCTCAAAACCTTAGGCTTCAATTGACAGTAATCCCCAGGGCAAAATAAGAGTCCAACTCAAAAGAGCCCAAGATCAAGGAAAAATTGAGGAATAAAATAAAGGCCAAATTTTCCTGTCAGTTACTCTGATTATCACCTTGGATTTACACTGAAAAATTTTGAGAAATTGGACCACTGCATTCTCAAAGGAAGCAGCAGTCTGTCTGCAATAGGTCTGCCACACAGATCTAAACAGCCGAAGAGATTTCCATAGAGGGACTCCCACAGCATGAAATGCAGGCACAGAAATACTCCAGAGCAGAGCCAGTTATAGTCCCCAAGTCCATTCTTGGGAGCACACTACTGAGCATGCACTCTGTGTAACCCCTCTTGTTTTCAGCTGTCTCCTTCGTAAGTTACAAACTGCACTGTCCCACCTGTACCATCTGGTCCTAATCTCCCTGTTGAAATGTAATCTTTAAAAATTTTCAGTCTAGGAAATGAAGTTACTCAATGTTTTCAGAGGGTCTAAACTGGGCGTCAAAACCCCAAAATGTTGCTTAAATGGAATACAAAAATGAATATGAGGCCTCTCATGCAGCTATAACATTTAATTGTGCATAAGAAATAACTTAGGATAGAAATTGCTAACTTTAAAGTTCAACAAATCTTGCTGAGATCAGCGATATACAGAGTCATGCATTTTAAGCATAAAGAATAAAGCTCTATAGAAAGCAAAACAAGCAGATAATGGCTTAAATATTACATTGGTTCAAATTTTGGGCAAAGGCATCCTTAAACACTTGTCATTTTTACAAGTGTATTCTTGTCCAGTATTATAGTAATAGCAATTAGATCCAGAAGAAATATTTTGGCTTGTCAGCTTTAATAAAGATGACATCACAGAGGTTCTCAAGAGAGCAGAGACCCAAGCACAGAGTCAGATGCACCACGCTGAGGTCAGGAGGTTTGTATTTGTTTGGCTCTGTTAGCCTAGGCCCAACAACCTGGAGTAGCATTGCTTTGTGCCCAGTCTAGGATGTCCCATGCAACCCATGCCACACCAAAACCAAAGTAAAACAGTCCTTCTATTATCAGAAATGCAGCACTTTAAAAACTTTACAGGAAGCATTTTAAATGAAACAGGGAGAGGAGATGGAATCCAATGACGAGCTAATCTGTTTGATCAAACATTGAACAAAACATTAACAGCATCCAAATTCCTTTTTATCCCAGGGCACATTCTTCAGATTACATAAAGACATTACATATACCTATATTTCAGCATCGGTTATTGACACATCACAGCCCTAAAATGCAGAATAGACCTCTTCTGCTTATGCTGTAAAAATACTCTGTGGTCTTGCTTAATAACAGTTGTGAAGAGCACAAAAATAGTCGGGGGAAAGAGCTGGGAGCAGGATGTACTGTCTCCTGGCATACAGCTCGGTACACGTTCCACCAAACTGCAGCTCGGGGAGCTAATGGACGATGACACAGACACACACGCGTGCTCTCCCTCCCACCCAGGTGGTATTTTTATTTCTAACCCCTCTTGCTCTAGGTTGCAGGGAAGTTTGACAGAGCCACTGAGCATCACATGGGATGCTTAGGAGCTGGCAGGTTCTGGCCTGAATTTTACCCTCTGACCACAAAGTACAAAGCAGGTTAAAGCTTAGGTTGAAATTTTTGTTAACGAGAGGTCACCGCAGGTGGGGGACGTGAGATTGGGAGCATGTAATGCAGCCAAGCCTCAGTTCCTCTGACATGACACACCTGAGGCAGACATGGCAGCAAGCCCTTACCACTCTGCAAGACGAGAGGAGGGTCTGGGGGAGCCATGTGGGCACAGGTCTCTGGGTTTTCGTCAGCAGACACATACCCTGCCCTGCTGCTATCCAGACACCCTGCAGTCACTACAGTCTTAGCGATCAGTTGGTTCAAAGACCACCTCAGTTAGAAAATCCTTGCATGAGCTGCTCAATGCACTTATGCAAAGCACCATATGAACCCATGGTTTAATGACCGCAGCTACACAGGCATCAACCTTTCTCCAAGTAATTCATGGCACCTACTGCCACAGAGACAACAACCAAAATACTTAAAGAAAAGCTGTAATGTAAGTTGCGCCATTGCATGCTACTCCAGAGGTGTAGAAACCGACTAAATGGCAACTTCAGAAATGTCTTTTTTATAGCAGATATTTGTTTTATCCAGCTAACAGGTTTTATTTTAAATGCTGATTTGTAACCAGTGCTAAAAGCATACATCTTCCCCATTTCTTCACCAAATCTGAGCTGAGGTACTAGCACTACAATAAACCCCACCAAAACAGAAGAATTGCTATTTTGTCCGCTGATACTATGAAGCCACAGTGTGAGTCTCCTCCCATGTATACCAGGACCAACTTCATGGATGCCACACTCATGTAACTCAGACTGAAAAAGAACTGGCTAACTACCAGTGCAAGGGAGGTGCCTGTGCTTTCTCTTCTCAGACATTTTAAGGAAAAAAGAAAAAGGAAGAAAAAAAAAAAAAAGAAAAACCCAACCCCTCCCCTGCTTCAAGTTTGTGAATGTTATTGGGGTCAGAAAGTCATGTGATGAATGACACTTTAAAATAAAAAGCCCTCTATCTACATGATATTTTGAGTGCCTTGGTAGATTTAATTCTCTTTTCAAGCATCCTTAAAAAGTGAATTAGGAAATGGAGATTAGAGTGCAGTTGGCATAGGAAGAAACAAAAAAACAAAACAAAATCAACAACTCATCCACTATTGAAGCATCTAATCTAAACCTTTTTATGGTTTAAAAATAGAAACTATTTATAAGACATTGTGTGCTTTAACCAGCACGCAAGAAACAAGCCAATAATTAAAGGTTTAAAATAAAGGTTTAAACTCAAGCATAGTTTTGCAACTGCAGTTATAGCCAGATTACAAAATTCCTTTCACACAATGCACATAGCATCCTTTGAGACTTAATGACATTCTGCAGCTGGGGTAGTATGAATCTGAGTTCTTTCTGTTCTGAGTTATTTACTTCTGCAAGAAAATTCCCCATGGCAACTGGCCAAAGGGGCTTGTCTCCTTAGTGTGTGAAATGTGAGCAGATACAAACTTGACACCATATTTCATCCCCTCACCTTCCCTCATGTCTGCATTCCTAACTGTAAATTAAGGGGTGGCACTGACCGTTCTGGGATGGCGGGAAGCAGCTTATTCAGAAAGATAGGAAGAGGTGGAGGAAAAAAAAACACTGCAATGCTTCAAGGCAGTTTCGGAAACTATAGTGAGATTCTTCTTACCCATAATCAAGACAAGCTGAAATTGTGCAACAGCTGATTCCCTCCTAAAAATGTGATGTTTATTCCTTTTATTGACCTTCTAGAGATGTATTTATCATCTAAACAGAAATCAGAAATTTGTCAATACATGATAATGCATGCCCACATCGGTACTAGTATCCTCCTCATTTACAGTCTCTTTTCAGGAACGCAAGCTTTTTTTCTGTGTGGTGGGTCCACGAAAACACAGAATACTTCTGCTGCACGGTCTGCCGAAGCTGATTATGAAAGAGGCAATTTGGAACTCGGAGCCTCAAGCTGGACTTTAGAAAACAAGAGGCACCTGGGAAATGATGTGCAACTCGCAGAGACTCTAAATACACTCTGGCAAAACCAAAATTTCCCTAAGGACCTCAGTCAGCCAAGGGTGAAGCAGTGACCTTGGACACATGTTTACCCTTCTTAGAGCTGATCTGCGTAATACATCTGCTATTTTAGCTAAGGGATACCATCAGTTGCACTCGCTTCCTTTTGCATCCTGGTTTTCGCTCCAGTTCCTGAATGTATAGTTATGCGTAGTACTGACACGAGTAAAACTTACTTAAAAGATGTCTAGTTAGCAAGATACATTTTCCAAGAAAGCCTGAAAGACTTTCAAAAATATTGCTATCAACTTATAAGCACACTCTGCAACGTGCCATAATTAAGGGGCTACGCTTAGGTATTGTATGTCCCCACATTATCTGGAGAAGTTCGGGATTCAGGCTGGCCTAGAAAGAATCCTGTGATTCCTTTTGGCATGTAGGGTAGAGAGACCCTTCCAATTTTATTTGTAGAACCAAGTCTGCCACGCTTCCCAAATGCCATGGTTCAATGCCATGGGTGCAGTAATGTTTTAATGAATTCACTTGAAATGAGGGTGTCTTACTTGAAACTTCAAGCAACAAGACTGAAACCAAAATTCTGACAGTCCAACCATGGTTTGCTTGTTGTTATTTTTGATTAAGAAACAAGCAAGACCAAAGACTTCTGCTCAGTCCCATGTGCTCTCCGTGGACTGCAGAGGGACCAACCATGGGTGAAGAGGACTCTTCCTGTCAAGGGGACCTCACAGCAGTAGCTGTGCTCACACCTCTGTTCCCCGCAGGACCTGGGGTCTTGTTCAGACCGGCTGCAGGGGAGAGGCATTCCAGGGCAGGGGAGCTGAGCTGGGCAAGTACAACCGCATCCACCGATTCCAACCTGCAAAACACTCCCCAGGGATCACGCTAGCCCAAGCAAGCGAGAACAGATTAGTCTGTACAAAAATCGTGCCAGAAAAACTACCAGCGTAACCAGCTTTAGTCAAAATGTTTGCAAAGCTTAGCGATTCAATTCTCATTTAAATAAATGGAAAATGAGACTGGAAGTTTTGAAGAGAAACCCAGGAAGTTGTTACCAACAGAAAGAATCAACAGGCCAAATTCTGAAGATTTTCCTCTGCCTGTGCTAAGGCCTGCTGCAGAAAATCTCCCATTAACATCTGCGTGACAGCTACTGGATTTGTGAGATGTAGCAATCGAACATGAATGTGATTAAGCCTGGTTGGCCTGGGTTTATGACAGAAACAGAAATGCAAATGTCAAATAGTGAATGGCAAATTAGAGCTCCCAGATGATTTTTATCGTTTCAGTAGTTCTCTGTGAAACACAAAACCAAGTGATGTAAACATTTGAAGAGGCTCAAACTAAATTCTTTTGGTACTGCCAGAGAAGAGTTAGAGACACACAGTCCCTTAGGTTTCTAGGAGGATACCGCTGAAGTAACTGCTCACTAGTGAGAAGAAGGGTTCACTATCAGCTGGCAAATGAAAGGAAGAGATTTTAAGACTGTTTCGAGAAGAGAGGAAGCTTTAAGTGCAGTTTCATTCTTGAGAGGGAATGGAGGCAGGTGAAGGAGAGGACTTTTATAGCACCTTCCAAAATAGGTGGCAAGGAGGAGGAAGAGGAGAAAAATTATTTTATTTTCTCTCTGGGAAGCCAAGCAGCAATGCAAAGGGCTGAGATCCTAGGAACAGCATGAAAGAGGACATTTGGTCCGGGGTATCTGTAGCTCTACCTTGCCCACACAGCAGTGTGGCAAAAGTTGTCACACACTGTTTTGGTGTTGCCAGCAGTGTGTTAAGGATGTGCCACAAGATCTGTTTATTCTGTGGGGAGAGGAAGGATCGCTGCATTTTGTGTAGCCTGGTAAACATGCTGAGCAAAGAGATGATTATCCAGCAGCCCTTCTTAGACTCACCCAGGGAGCAAAGGCAAGGATCCAGCAGTGAACACAGGCCCCCGGCTCACGGGCAGAAGCTGGACAGCCTGGGCTGTCCATAGCCACCCTCTTCCAGTTGCAGCAGTGCCAGCTGAGGAGGCTACAGCCTCTAACCCAGCACCAGTTACTCATCACTGCCCTTCTGCCAAGGGTTATTGCCTCCTCAGATCTGCTGGATAAGCTGCTTCGCTGGTCATCCCTAGCCCGTTTCATTCAAAAGCCCAGATAATTTAAGCAATTTAAATGTTGGTCTGTGCCAACCCAGCTCATTTTGACTGAAATTAGTAATTGGGAGTTGTATCAAGAGAAGCACAACCGGCAGCACAGAGAAGTCTGTGGCCTTCAGTAGGGGTTAGTCACTGCAATTGGTGCAGAGTGCAGAGATGTTAAATCTCTTCAGTCATTTCAGCTGCTGCCATGAAAGGATTTGTGCATCTTCAGCCACAGGGGCTATTTTAACAAACGTTATCTAGCTGCACTCACTCCAGAATCGTAGGTCAGCTGAAAGCCAGCAGAGCACTATATAACTGCTGTTGGCTCTGAAACATTTCCAACCCAGACCCTCCTGCTTCCTTGGCTGGGAAGAGAAAGAGAGATTTTAGTAGTTACTCCACCACTTTACACCTGAGGAGGTCTTAACTGGCCAATTGGGACCTGATTCTGCTCCTTCACAATAGCAAAAGTGTCATAAGAGAGTAAAAAGGACTTGCTCGGAGGCTGGGGGAGAAAAGCAGAGGGGTACATAAGCAGAGGAGTCCTGCGCCAGGGTCTGAGCAGCATCTCTTGAAGGAACAGCACAGTGTAACAGTTCATCAAAGGACAGGCTTATAGGAATTTACGTGATCTCACACGCTGCAATAATAAAAGAACATTTTGAAAGAAAGAAAAAAAAGACGGAATTAGGGACAGACAAATGGTTCATCAGCTCTAAAAACAAGAATTTGGCAATACCAAGTCAGCTGTTTCATATCATTTCAAAATAGATGGTTTTGGTTTACTTTCCTCTTTTCAAAGATTTTTTTTTCCCCTCCTCAAGCACCATTACCCAAGTTCACATAAGAGGTCAAAACAGCTAACAAAGGGAAAAAAACACAAAAAATTAGCTGAGGTTCAAAGGGCAGTTACTGTATTAGAACATGACTTTGGCTTTCTATTAAAGGGACCTGCTTTTACACAAATCCTAAGATGCCACATGTTGGCACCACTACAGTTGTGTCAGGAGAGCCGCTCTGATTCACAGTACCTGAAGATCTGGTCCAACTGTTCTTAAGCTCAGGCTTTGTGGGACCTGTGTCTGTAGTGCCGAGATGAATCAGATACGTTCTTTTCAAATACTGAGCTTTTGAGAAAACTGATCATTAGTCAGCTTTTTCAAAACAGCTTTCATGTTTTAAAGAGCTCTCTGTTTTTTGGGGGGGCTGTTGTTTTTTGGTTTTGTTTTTTAACACAGTGAATTTTCTGAAGGAGTTGGCACTTGGAGGGTGGGTGATGTGAGCTTACTGAAAAGCACCCCCTGTAGACGCAGAATCCAAAGACAGTAGCAGGTACCATAGCACGTATTCTCAAATTTGATTAATCCACAGGTTCATTTTTCTCCTTTATGTTACAAAGGGCTTTGAAAATACTGTGCAGCAGCTATGATTCTACAACTAACATAACCCAACTCAATGTACTAAGCAAGTGCTAGTTGTCCCAGCGTCTTATACACAAATAAGCCTTAGCCCTGCCTAAGTTCAGAACAGTGACTTTAACGGCCCGTGTACCATCCTCCCAGTGCAGCTTTCTGTCCCCACACTTTACTCCCATTCACCACTTCAGTCCGTCCTTTGATTTCCCGTTCCTAACAGCCTGTGTTTCACATTCACTCCAGTACTTAGAGATACATGATGATGGAGGACAAAGCTGCTAATGGTCTGCAGAACAGGGAAGCCACTGTCCTTTTCCAGGCAAGGCAGGAAAGTGCTGTTCCAGAGCGGTGAAGACTCAAATTTAAAGCAAATTTTTACAACTCCACAATGGCAGCTGTCAGGTGTCTGCAATATGGGCAAACCAGGCCACAGGGCAGGACTCTGGGGAGCATTTTCATTTCAAAGGGGATGAGGTACTGAAACCCCCACGCCTGCTCACTGAGGTGAGCTCAGGCCCTTAGAGGTGTCCCTTGATGGGCACGTCTTTCAATAACTATACTCAAGCTCACCACAATTTTGCCCTCAGACCCTGCCACCTTAGCATGAGTTAAACCCATCTGGACAAACAGGGACACTGAAGTGTGAGCACCCCCTTCTTACAACCTCCGTGGCTAACAGATTCAGCAAAGGTAAAAAGCTAAAGGTCCTTTGAAGAGCTTTCACTTCCATTCATTAACCCCTAGGATCATACTGAATAAGGACTATTGCCTTCATTATACTTCATTTTTAAATTATAAGAAAAGGAACAAACATCAGGTGTGACATATTCTTTACCCTAGTTTTTTGTGCCTAGGGAACAGAAGGTAGAATAATTTTTATGTAATTTTCACCTTTGTTGATATTATCAGTTGGCATTTATTCCTTTGAGACCCATATTATCATCCATGAACTTGTCACCTCAGCAACCCATCCCAGCTGAGCAAGCGGTGAAATCAGAGCTGGGACTCTCGTCTCAGCAACATCCCACCAAAGAGCTCTCAGATGGGAGAAACTTACAGAGACGCAGGAGAGGGAAATCAATGGCACTCTCCCAGATTGCCCTTGAGAAATGCACTGGAGTTCAGGCTTTCCCCCACTCCTGCTGTCATTTGCTGGACTTTTTTCAAACCAATCTGCCAAATTTTACCCTGAGAAGGACACTATTATTGACAGGGGATCTCAAGCAACATCAAGGTGCTGAGAAATCAGTAAAGACGTCTGTCTGCAGAGCGAGAGTTTCCTTTCTCACCCTTTTCACAGTAGTTTAAAACTGCACTCAGCTATAGTAGGATTTCAGAGTATTTAAATTCCCGTTCCCACATGCAGCACAGGAGTGCCTATAGAGCCAAAAGAATTTGGGCCAAACCACTAAGAGTTTTCTTCTTTATTAATGCACACTTGACCACATACTACTGGGCAAGGCATGCAGTCAGCATTGCTTGTATCAGCTTACCGAAAAGACCACAGCCTTGTAAACTGTGAAGTTTCTTCTCGCGCAGAATTGGGAAGGAAAGGAACTTCTGCTGATGTTGTGCTGAGTAGAATTTTTTTTTCCCAAAAAAGGAAGTCTCCTCATAATAGTAACATTGTTGGATGTATTTACTACCGAGCTCATCAAGGCACTTGCTTTTCCTTTTTATGTTATTTGTATCTTTCACCGCAATCATGCTAGCAGTTGAGCAAACATCATTCCAGTTTTGAGGGAGCAGGTTAAAAAATATTCTCTCTTGCTCAAAAAAACGTTCTGCTCATTTGGAATAATTCTATGCTACAGCTCTCCAGCACTTCATACCCACCAATCTCAAAGCACTTCTCCGAATGAGAGTATATGCAAGTTCAAAAGTTTCCTTCTGAATAGATAACCAATTTTACAGATGAGGAAGTATCCACCATAATTTTCAAAATCAGGAGCCTAGATTTAGACTTCTAAGCTTATTGTTTGCTTTTCCAGAGATAGAAAACTTCCATTATATATTTTCAAAAATGGATATTCAACATCTCTGAATTTCAGAACTTCTTTTTAGGTATTAAAGTTTAGTTTGAAAATATTGACACACATATCTTTTTCAGACTAACTCAAAGTCCTCCAGCTAAATTAAAAGATAATTTAGCTACAAGTTCTTTATTTAGGCATAAACAAAAATGTTTCTTCTAAGTATTTATTCATGTCTACAGATACACATGTAGTGGTTTGCACAGATAAGATGGAGACCAATTATCACTGAATGTTTGACAAGAAGTATAAAGATCCCAAAAAAGAAGCAAGATGATCCACAGACACACACACTTGTGCACACACATTTTTTAGGAGAGGGACCAAGGACAACGGTACCTACCCCCATTGCTCCCCACATCCAGCCAATCCCAAAGATTGTTCTCCCTAACAAAGCCCTTTACTGAAGCTAATAAATTTCTGAGACTTAAGAGAAAATACAGCATAACAATCTCATTCTGGGGATGTTCTTATTCTGAATAAAAGGAGTTTCATCTAATTAAAGTCTAGCTTAAATTTCCCTTACAAGAGGAGATTTGAAATGATTTATTGAAATTCTGCTTCAGGTATCAGAGTAGCAACAGCACTGCTACAATCCCAATCCCACAAATAATAAGTATCAGCTCAATCTATAAATCCAATCTTTCATCTTATTGTTCCAATACGGATTGTTCCAGTTTGACTGCTTCCTGAACTTCAAGGCTTGGAAGAAGTAAAAAGCTGGAAAACAGCCCGAGTATATGCAATGTACTTACTTCATTTGCCTCATAAACACTGCGCTTCTAGACATTAGCTGAGTTGCGTTTGAATACAATACTCTGGTAAGCAAATCTGATGTAACATTCCCATATATAATATTCACTCTGAGAGTGATATTAAAACACATATCTCCTAGCACTATGAGAAGGCAGAGCTATATCCCATGCCAGATTGGCTGGATACAGAAGTTTAACACTGTGTTGGTGGACATATCTGGATCTAGGATTTAGCCCAATGTATAGGAAGATTTTAGCAGGAAAATGAACAGGACAGGGAGAGAGTTAGTTTGCAGAAATGCAATTTACATTTCTTCCAAGTCCACAGCATCTTCTGAATCAGGTTTTGGTATGAGCCAGTTTCCACAGTAAATAGAACAAATTAATATTTTTTCACTTGATAAAGATCAGAAATTGCCATCTTCATAGAAGCATTCATTGCCCCTTGGAAGATCACCAGGATGGCCAGGAACCGCCAAATCTAGGGAAAAAGCTCAGCCTTCCATCGTGACCCTATGATAATGCAGCTCTATCCTTGCCATTTGCAAGGAGTTCATGTCTAAATGCGTCAATCCACTGTACTCTTGTGAACACGAGCGACAGTTTTCCTTTGTCTACCTGTTTGTTTAGATGCTAGATTATGAAAATAAAAGAAATCCAAGGCTCATACTTGTTTTCTGCTTTCTAATGGAAACTCTTAAATAATTTGCAATCTTAATTAGTACACAAGAGTATAGTAAAGAACACGGAAATAAAAGTTTCATCATAACAAAAGCAGGATGTGTAGAAAATATAAACAACTTGATTCAGTAAGCATGCAAGGGATTGAGGCCTGTTTGTCACCAGATCTCCCCCAAACTTCCCCCTGGAGTGAAACTCGAGAAGCACGCATGGACGAAAGCATGTCAGGACTTGGTGGGGAAGCCAATACAGGAATAGCTGCAGTAGTAACAGTGTTCCACATTCATGAAGATCTTGGGTTACCAAGATAAATTCAGCTTCGAGACTCACCCTAGTGCATTCTTAACCGCTTCACTGCGGGATGCCTTCATATGGGGCGGTGCGGAGAGAGAATGCTAGGAAACTTCAGGAAGGGCTATTTCTTCTGGCTGACAGTGATATATACACTACCACTCAGACTTAATCTTTTCAGAAATTTAAAAAGTCTTATTTAAGAGGCAGTAGATATTGCTGTGGTTATAAAGTCTTTTGCCATTAAACCATACTGATGCAATTAAGACAGCTATTTTCCTCATATATTAAGGCATACGACCTGCTCATCCCAGTCTCCCAAAATGCAAAATTAAAATAATTATTAAAAAATGCTTAGTTATACTGCTTCCAGGTCATTTTTTGAAAGTTTTCACTTCCTTCAGCTAATAAATAGCATCATTTGAGGTAATGGCTTTCATTTCCAGTTTCCAGATGCTAGACTAGCTGCAGTGCTAACAGACAGGCAGCTATGATTTTCTTATCTTTCCGAATCGTACTATTTCAGAGCTATTATTTCAGGGTTTTACACCAACTGGAACCTCTAATCTTCCCTTTCAACAATATATTAGTGCAAACAATACTGAGGAAAGAACATTCCCTTACCAACACATCTCATTAAATTTCTTATTTTAAAAATATATGAAATAAGATCTTTTAATAAATGCTTGACTGTGTGCATTTAACTGTGTTTAAAAAACTTTCTATTTGTAATTATTGTGCAAGAAACAGATGTAGTGTAACGTTTGAAAAAAGCCTTGGATTTTTTTTTCCTCCTGAAACAATCAGCAAGACGTAGAGGAAATTTTGCAACAAAGCCTACTGATATGATAGTCGGGTTCAAAACCTATTAAAGGGTAAAATTTCAGCTACGTTTCTATCAAAACTCAACAGAGGCTTGCTCCGTTCTTGCTCTGCCAGAATTTTGTTTTGTGATCACTCCGTCAGCGTCAATGTCTCATCTGTAACAGCAGGATCCAGAAATAGTTCTCTCCATGACAAGAGAACTGTACGAATAAAGCCATGAATTTTGGGGTAAGTGATCAACACGCGTGTAAGTATCAAGACAGTAAAACTCACGGTAAGTACAGAGACTTGTGGTCCACTGAGTAGGATACAGAATTAAGAGTCAGGTTTATGCCGGATAACTTGCAAGAATAGAGAGCATCGAAAGCTCCTTTTGTCTGAACTTGTGGCTTCTTAGCAAAAGGGTGGGTGTTGGTGCATCTTCCGCTTTCCAAACAGCTTTTCTAAGGCTGCAGAAGGAAAAGCCCTGTTAAGAGACTGAAAGCAGCACCATGTACATGAGCTGAGAAGGCCAACTCAATCCTAGCAGCAGTCAGTCCTTCCTCACTCAGATCCAAGCACTCAGGTTGAATCCCACTCTGAACTCTTCACCTCCTCTCCAGCACGCTTCCCCTCTAAATATAAACTGCACTGCTGACATGATTGCAGCTGGCATTAATCTTTTCAGATGTTTTCCATGTTGTCCTTGGTTTTGTTTACTATGTTAAATCAGGGGAAATTCTGATTTAAGCAGCAAAGAAATAGCAAAAATGTATGTAGATAAAAAAAAAAAAAGATAAATAACCATAGGAACCAAGGGGTGGGTGTAGGGAGGCAGGAAAAGGGATTCATAGAAAGCAAGTGATCTGATGAGCCCAAAGTAAGCTGAGCTAGTAATGCTAATCTGAAACATTAAATATCCCGCAAGTGTTAGAACTTCTTTCATTCTGTAATTCTAATAGAAACAAAACTGCACATCGCGAATCTTTGCACCAGAGATCTTTGAACTCCATTGAACATGAACAAACTATTCAGAGCTGAAGTTCCCCTGGTATTTAAGCAGCTAGAGAAAGAACCTACAGGAGAAAAATTGCAGATGGCAATTGTCTGCAGCTTGTGTCATTCAGCGGAGGTATATGAACTTCAGCTCAAGTTTGTGTACACAAGTGTGGGACTACCTAAAAAATTTCAGAATTACAAGTCTTTTTAAGAACTCACAGCAAATTGCAAAGCTAGTAGTGAATAAAAGCAGGAAAGTATTATCTACCCTAACAGAGAAACTTTATCTCATGCTATTAGGTCTCTAGCTTCTTCACGAAAACACGAGTAAAGTGATAGCAATAAAAGGCTGCTTCTTTCCCTGTTGCAGAGTAGTGAACACTGCCACGGTATGCAGACAATCCAGGTGTGGTGCAACAATCGTACAGACTCTTTGTGTGTCAACTCTAATTTTTCCATTGCAATTAAAATGGCGAAGGATTTAGTGTGAGTTTTGGAGGTGAGGCAGCGGGAACGGGGTTCAGAGTTCTGAGAAAAAGAAAGGGACTGGGAGGAAGACCTGCTAAAAAAACCAAACCAAATCAAACAAAAAACAACCATGCAAAAAGGTGCCGATATTAGCTGAACAGCAAACAGACCAAGCAAAGCTGAAAAATGCCAGAGCCCTGTTTTCCCAATACTACTAGCTGTCACTAACTGCAGCCTTTCCAAGAGAACAAGGCTCCAGACTTGAAGGAAAGTTTAAGAGACGATGTGCTTGCAGAGACATCCGCCGCATGTTACAGTTCCTCCCATGCCTGCATGGCCAAGCTGGAGGGCAGATGGATAAAAAGGCATAATCAGGTTCTTACTAAATAGCTCCAGCCCAAGTATATACATGCTCTACATGTATTTAGCTAGCACACTGTTGCCTGCTGTGCTTTTCTCTATGACTACCAATGAACAAGCTTTTCCATTAATGTTTTACAGAATTTTTTTACATCTACCTCTTATCTTAACATTGCATACCACTTAATTCACCTAAACATTTGCATAAACATACGGGGACGGGGTGGGCTGTTGCTGTTTGATGCACCAGTGTACAGCGTAAAATGTCTGGGCAGAAGCTAGCATACAAAACTATGTATCCATATGGAGATGCAACAAGCATAAATGTATGTATTTGTATGCTTTTATGTATTTATTGCATGCTCAAAAGTAACTTTAAACCTGTAGCTTCGCCACTGTGATGCCTTCTGTTTTACTTTCATCAGGTGGACATTCATCTCAAAGACTCGGGACAGAGAAAGGTTATTTAGCTGTAAGGACAAGGAAGGAAAAGGGAAGACGTAACAAAATAATACTAGCAAAACAAGAGTATTTGGTTGTTATGCATTTGAAAACAAGAATAATGTCCCTAAGTTTGTAAAGGACCTCCTCCTGTGATCTTCATTTTGCTCCCAGTCCAGACGGCCTCGTTTCTGCTGCTGGGAGCACAGGGATACCACAAAATCCCCACTGAGGGCTTCTTGCCCATGCTTGAATGAATGAGAACTCTTTAATGCATTTAAGCATTAGTGACATTATGTATGTTATAAATAAAAAGAATAGGATAATTTTGTATCTAAATAAGTCTCTAAATACTATGCTTCAGGACAAAAACTGATTCTCTTCAACAGTCAAAGTCTAGTTTATACCCTCTATACTACACTATGCAATGAACAGTTGCTCATAAAGGGTTTTTCTTGCTGGAAAGCACTGGATATTCATTGCCCCCTGGGTACTGGCATGCAAACAGCCAGATTTGGAGAATCACAGCTCCTGTGTTGCTATGATATATCCTTAGCTAACAAGGGATAAAGTAATTTAGAGACTAATGCACTGTTAACTGTCCTGCTAGATAACTAGTACTTCACCAGTAATTTCAGTTAAGTATTTTACAAGGGCCAGACAGAAACCTCAGCCTCCCAGCATATCCCACTGCACAAGGTTACTCCCTTACCGCAGCAGAACCTGTAAAAGAAAACTGTCTGCACCTCGCCCACTTCATTGCCAGCTCCAGTGTTTCAGTGTAAATGCACCACTCCCACTGGAAATTTAAGCTAACAGATCGGACGATGCCTGGAAGTCACAAAGGGCACACACTGCTTCTTCAAACCCTGTTGAAGGGGGAGAGCCATGGGGCAAGAAGAGCCGCAGCTTCAGGACTTCTGCAAACATTTCTGCTCTGTTTTCTGTTCAAGGCTACGTCATCTGGGGTTGCCAACTAGCACCAACAAGAATTCCTAATTTGCCTCTAATCACATACAGGCAAAGGTATGTCAGCTCACTAAATCAAGATTACTGATTCATGCCCTAGTGTACAAGTACTCCTTTTTGTGTTTATGGAGGGAGGGAAGAGGGAAGAAAGGTGCAAGATTTCCCATAGACTGTTAATATGCACAACCAATTAATTGGCTGAAAAAAGAACTGAAATGAAGCGGAAAACAAAAAATCATTTTCCTATTAAAAAAAAACCAAAAAGCATGAAGAACAATCTAGACCTTGCATATTATGTACATCTTACAACTGCGGAATTTTAGGTAGAACTCTTGATAGTTATTGCTGGTGGCAGAAGCTCGATTAGCGCTGCTCAGAGCTGGCAGTGTTCCTGTACCGAAGGCAGATTTCCGTGGACTGAAAAGCGCGGCACTAAACACTCCAAGTGTGCCGTAAAGGGGTGGAAGGGCTCTGTGTAATTACACTTCTTGCCAATCTACAAAAACAACGGCCATCCGCCACTCCAGCCCAAATATAAAATCTGGCAGAAGGGGACTAGACATTCACACTAATCGGCTGGCCTTCTGTTTCAAATGACACATGCTTGTAAACAAACAACCAAAAAAAAGTACATTTGGGTTTTCAGAATATGCCAAGAAGAAAAGGACACTTTTTCATGTGTTGGCTAAAATTTTAATATGCAAACCATCAGTTGAACTCTAATTGCCCAAATTACTAAAAATGCCTTCCAAAATTACAACAAACGTTCTACCTGATGGCTAAAATGGAGATATTAAACTGCAAATTAACGACGACTCTGCTATGGCATTAACATAGGAGACTTGAGAAAAATGAAAAATTAGATTATTCCAGAGGGCAGACAGGAAAATGCACAGCTTTCTTGCATTGCCTACATGTTTGCAATGAAAACCACACAAAATTTGCCTGAGTTCAGGTTTCATTGCAAACATGAAACTTAGCTCAAGGGAAAATTTGCTAATGTTTGCATAACTATTCAGTCAACTGGGGCCCAGCCTCAAGCAGAGCTTTGTGATCTAAAAAACCATGAGAAATGTGCAGTTTCACATCAAAACTAGGTGAAATGGGGAAAAATTTGACAGTTTCATTTTGAATTGTGAAGGCGTTTTAAATGAAACTTCAGAGGCAAATGCAATAACAACACAGATTGCACAAGCACGAGTGAAGGCTGAGGATAATACGCTGTGTAAAATAATAATAATAATAATAATTAAAAAGAAGGCTTAATCTTATTCTAACAAGCCCTGTCAGAGTAAAATCTGTTCTCACCCTCACAATACACCTGAGGGATGGGGGGCACTCTTAGTTCCATGTTGTAGCTGGGAAATTGAGGCAGAGTGGTTACATGTGAGCAATAAAGCTTGACTGTGAACTCAATTTCCCATCTAAACATCCTTCCTCTCACTCGTTTACTTCTGCACGCAAAGCCAATCGCACGCACACGCCTGCTTCAAGCAGTCCATCAACTCCAAAGCCAAAGGGAGTCCCACCAGTCTCATTTTGCACGTACCCTAAGCATATCATTCAGGGAGGCTCCACATGCAGTTACCCATTTGGATTTCTTTACATCTTCCTATCAACATCTGGTGCCATCTATTTTCATGCAGTACTTTCTAAAGCAGTTTGCATCCACGTTCTGCTTCTGCCTTACTGAGCCATTTTGGGCTTTCACTTCACTGCAGTTGAATTCAGCCTGCCAGGGATCTTCAATGATGGAAACACTAAAGGGCAGTCAAACTGGCCTACAAAATAGTTGGCAATCTCATGGCTGCCCAAAAATTGTATGTTGCTGTATCAGATATGTCCCTATATACAGAGTCACTAAAACTCTCCCACACCCCGCACGACCAGAGGCTCTCCCATAAGTGAAGAGAATAATAACAGTAAAATATATCTTTTGTTATGTCAAAATAGGATTTTACATTGAGATAAGTAACAGAATAAGCATGGCTTATTTTTATCTCAGTATGCATAATTACAGTCAGACGTATAAACTGTCATCACACTGCTGGGGAGGAGGGGAAGAATAGAAGGGGATTTTTTTTTGGCAGAGGGAAGGGAGTAATTTTCTGTTTTGCTTTGGTTTTACAGTGGCTAGTTATCTCAAGATCAATATTCTTATGTGAGGAAAAAAAATAAAAATAAATTCCCCATTTTATGGTGAAAACATAGCTTCTATCCTCCACCATATGAAGGTAATGGTGGAAATATTAACGGTCACCATCCTTTGAGAGTAATTCATTCCTGGAATAGAATAGCCTGTGCCAGCAAGATTACATTTAAAAGTGAACAACATTAGAAAATCCCAGCGACAAGGACTATTTAGCAAATTACACAGTTAAGAAATATTTTCTGACTCATTTTGGTCCCCAAGTTAAAAACACGTTAAAAGGTTGAGTTCCCCAAATGGAAAGATCACTTGGCCCAGATTGTAAAATACACAAGAGTTGCTTCTGATGCTATTGCAAGGTCTAAACCACGTAGGAACAGGAACATTATTTTTCAGAAGCATTTTGGAAAACCACAGCAATAGCCACATTGCGGCTCAAGAAGTCTGAGGTAGCACCAGCTCAAACTGGGACCTCCACACAGCCCAGCTCCACAGAGGGTTACACCCAAGAACCAGCATGGCTGCATCCATACAGCAATTTAGCAGGTCCTGCGTGATCTGCTATAGCACCACACTAATCCGGCTACATATTTTCCATTTCCAGCACCATCTCTGATAACTCAGGCATCTTTTCACCACCCCCTTTTGCATGGTGTAGACATGTGCTTTGCACTCAGAAGTATAAATCAGCTCCAAAACCAGACAGACCCTGGAGTCACTTGGGCCTCGCAACTTTAAATGATGCCTAAATTCCATTTAAAATCCGAGTCAGGGTCACCGCCTGTTCTGATTCACTTCTCTATTGTATCACCCCAACAACAGCTGGTAGATGTGCTCTGAACGGCTCATCTTTTGGCATCTAGTGGATAACTTTCTTTCCTTGTATGAGGAACTGCTCTAATTCTTCCCTCTTCTTTATTCCGTGCAGGACGATAGGTGAGCCTCGCAGATACCATCTGAACTGACCGCGACGTTGTTAATACCCATAGAACAGAGATCCTCATTCTGAAATTAAACAAGTCTCAGAGTGACCTATTGTAATCCTATTTAGATCACACCCTGAATTAAAGGCACTTGATTTTGCCAACTGTGGTATGAAGTAAAGGGGCACTGTTGGCAGCCGCTGTTTTTCTAAACTGTTTCAATAAATCTGCAGAGTGTTTCCTTAAGCTTCTAAGCATCTCAAAACCCCTGCTCAATTTTCTTTTTCTACATTCACAGCATGTCATAGAGACAATCAACAATAAATAACTCTTCCTTGAGATGATGGGCACTTGGCAATGCCACCTAGACTCTCTCAAGGCAAGTTCAAAAACAGACAGGCTGAGCAGACTGTTTGAGAGTCATAAGATAGAGACAAATGTAAAGTGTCCAAGGGGAACCAAAGCCCAGACACAGAGAGTGCGTCCAAATTTTAATGAACAAGTTCAATTAGCAAATCCTGGAGATTCAGGATTCACCCAACAAACCCAGACTCCAGCCCCTGCTGACCAGACATTTCAAAAGGCTTTAGTAAAGTCTTCTTGGGGGAGCCTGGCCATCATTTTGTCCTCTTTTTTGTAGGGAATAAGTAAATCACAAGCACTGTTGGCCAACCAGTCTCACATGTGTTTTATGTACACAAATGATCATAAGAAACAAAACACAGAGGGTCATTTTGCATTATTGTAATTTCGGTTGATAAACTCCAGAAGTACAGGATGTATGACACATCAAAAAAAATACGAATATGCAAGCTTAAACTATGCTCTTGGTGTGATCTTCATAATATGCACTCTCAGTCCCTCTGAGAGCTACAGGCCATCAGCCCAGATCTACACAACTCTTTTGGCAGCAAACAGGTAAGGAAAAAAAACCGTCAAAATCCATCGTCGTCTTTTTTTTTTAAGGAATGCCTTCAAGGTACTTTGGAAATGGCTTTAAGTCTGCCATAGCTAAGTCACTCCGCAGCCTTGACCACCGTTTCCATAACACGAAGCATCTAGCATCAGCACCTCTTTTCTGCCATGTTGAGCAGACACGTCCCTGACTTCACCTCATAAAAGGTCCTCTCTTCACCCTCTCACTCATTCCTTACCACAATACCAAGTAATTCTATTTTTAACACAGAGGGAAGTGTCAAGAAAGACTGTCAAGGATGGTGTAGCACAGAGCTGACCTACCACAATTTTACATACATTTAATAAAACAATTATCTTCAAAGCTCTTTGTTTTCTCAAAATAGAAGACTGCAGCCAGCAAGAGATCATTAATGAGAAACAGCGCAATGAATAAAGGGGGGGAAATGCAGTTATTGGTGAGAAAGCAGATAGTAAGTTTGCTGCTGCCAAAAGAGGAAAAAGAAATGCTGGAAAGTTGAGGGGCTTCTTTTTGTTATTATTTATATGAACTTTAAGGGAGAAATCGTTGTCTGTTATTATTTTGAACAGCCTGCTGGCAACATTTCAAAGCTGCTGGTAAATGTTTCAAAACCCATTTGAATAAAGTAACGCAGATTTAAATTTAGCCTTTTGTTGTTTTGATTCTGCAAATCTTTTTTCTTGTAAATGTCTCTCCAGCATCATTCAGGTCTGCATCTGTGGCCTTACTCATCTTGCTTTGAAACAAAAAATCCATTTTTAGAGAATGGGCAACCAAAACTTTGGAGCCCTGATCTTGTAAAGAACCACACAGGCAACTCCATTGAAACAAAAATTTTCAGTATTGCATTGATCACGTGTCCATGAGCAAAATGCAGAGGGACAGACTGTGACCTCACATTCAAGAACTGAATTGAAGGAAAAGTACAAGAAGGGTCTTGCCAAAGCAAGTTCTCTCCATGCCGCCCTAACAGGACGAGGGCCTGTATTAGAGAAAGCCTCATAACCTGTTCCAGCTGTAATCCCTATTGTCAAGATTCCCAGCAGAAAGCGCAAGAACTGGGCTGAGCCCTTGGTACCCACAGAAGTCAGGGTCACTCAGCCACCTGTCATTAACGGAGTCCTGTAGGCATCTTGATGATATCAGGTTCAAATAAACACGTTCCAGATAAGCATCGTTATTACCTTGATCTTTTGCAGCTTTCCTAAGCACATGCAATTTAGAAATATTCCACATAGTGTTTTCACATGTATAACCCACAGGTTATGGGTCTTAAGCAAACCATGTTTCTGCAAGACTGCAACATTTTTCATGTTTGCCAGAGGCTCCAATATCCATAGCTCTGCCCTCACTATCCCAAAGGCTCTCCTGCTCCTAACTTTCCACTCCACTCTCAGTGTACAGGTGTTGGGGAAGAGGAAATCAGACGCAGGGCTTGTTTTCAATTACTGCTGAAGAGTTGAGATTCAAGAGAGATGCACAAACCCAATGTTACTACATTTTATATTATGTAAGAGCAAATGCAGTCCATGCTTGACTGGAGCAGCCGGGTGGCTGCAATCACACCACATGGCAGAGGCACACACCACCACCTCCAGCTGCAACGCAAGAAGCTGGCAGAAACCCACTAAACCCACACCTTCAGAGAGAAGTAATTACAAAGGAGGCAGAGATTTACCAAAATGGTTTTAATACTGTAATGTTAGCAACATACACGACGGCATGGCATACCTTTTGCATCATGAAACTGGCTCAGTGCCATCATTATGACTCTTCAGGATCTTTCTAAGCCAGGGTGGGAAAGGTAGGCTTTCCACTCCAGCAAAACATTTGAATATAAGCAGCTGTGTAGTTTCTTAGTCTTTAGTTTGGCTGTGGGCAACATTTGAAAATGAAAGGATCAGAACTATAAATCTGGATGTCACAACAGTGTCCACCAGTAAACAGCAACCTGACAAATCTGACAGACTAGTCTGGTAACTATGGCAAAGTGAGAAATAAAATCTCCATGCAGATTATGTGCAGAACTGGCTGCATGAAACTTGTCTCAATGGTGTCTGTATATGTTTATGTGCATGTGCATACATCATTATAGATACAAAATCACTAATCTACAAGGTTATCAACTTTATTCTCCGCCACAAGAATCCAGTGAGTGGTGACACATTTTAGATAAACCACCAGCACTGCAGAGAAAAGTAACTGAAGTTTAAATAAAGTGATGATCTTGCTCAGATTTTACATTATGCTTCTCCAAATTTGGAGATAATTATTCCCAGCAAGAGAAGGATTTATTTTTTGCACTCTCCCTTTAATAAACAGAAAAGCCTAGATGACAGATTGTGTTGAATTATCTTTATATATACTGAAATATGTTTTTCCATGCTCTGAACCTACAGTCTGTGAACTGTGCAGCTCCAGAATTGTTCCAGCTTGCCGAATTCTGGTGCACTGAAGCTGTGCTGCCCTACAGTGAGAGCAGGGATAGCTTTAGCACTGGCTGTGTCCTGCGTCACACCACAGCAACATTCACTCACGACTATTGCTATTATTGAAACACAGAAAGCTTGAAAAGCACCAGTTAAATCCCTCACCACTGCAGACCCACAGTCATAGGTGCTCCAGTCTTCTACATTTATTCTGAAAAAACTTTTTAAGAATTTATGTTGGCCTATTTCTTAGCTTCAGATACTGCTTCTGCCCTTCTGATTCTCCTGTAGCAATTATAATAGCTTTCCAAACTACAAGTGAACAAACTGGCTAGTACTGGACAAAAATACAGCACAGGAATAGTCTCACAGAGATCAATGGAACTACCCCAATGCATCGATTTTGGCAGGAATGGTGCCATACGAATGTTCATCTGTCTTCACATTGATCAACTAGAAGTCTCACAAGATCTTGAAGGAAATGTTTCATTTTCACAGAAAATATCTCCCGTTCTTTCCTTTTCTGGGGGGAGGGGAGATGTGGGAGGAGGACAAAGGGAAGAGAGATAGTGCTTTTGGGGTTGTTCCACTGAGCATCCAGAACCCTCAGTTGGAGCTCAAAATGTATCCATGACTTGGATTTGTTTTTTTCAAATAGTTATTTATTGTTCCTGACTATTGGCAGGAAATTATTATTAAAAATAATAAAATAATAATATAACCACGCTTTATTAATGAGGGTTTAGATAGAAGTCCAATTCCTCTCTTTGCCAGAAAAGCCACATACAGAATAAACAAGACTCACCAACTCTAATCTGCAGCTTGGTAACAGCTTTTAAAAACCACATTTTGCGTAAGCTCTTTGCAATATGGTCAGATACATCTCAAAATCTGCTGATCTCCATTTAGATTTCAAGAGTGCTTTGCATCAAGTACATGAAGTTACAAAACTGTTTTTCTCTTTTCCAGTTCAATATTAGATGTACATATCAGCTATTTACTACTGCACTGGTATCATTAGAAATGTGTTCCCTACCACATTTATTTCCCCCTACCACAGCAGGGTACACAAAGTTGCAATAGTTTCTGGTGCATCTGCCAAAGGCCCAGAATGACACAAGTCTCTAAAGCAGAAAATGTGTGCTGTGCATTTAAAATCTTGCTCAGCTGTATTTATTATTGCTAGATTCCACCCCCTTTGTGTGTTTCGTTATGAAGTATAAGATGCCCACGTAGGTCTAATCATGCAGTCCATCAAGTAAGCAAAATTCAGAGGAAGGCAATAAAGGCTGATATTAGAGAATGACAATAGCATAAGAACCACAGGGAACTTCCCCCTGAATTTCAAGCCCTCTTGGCAACTGCGCTAGGACTGAAGATGAAAATAAACTGGACGCAAACCTTTGAAGAGCAGACTTTCAAACTCAGCCATAACCTCTTCCACTCATTTCAGGAGTATCTAAAAAACCCCATCAGAAAAACACTGCTCAGTTTGAAGAGAGGTGTCCAAGTCTCATCCACAGAGATTTCATCCACATGCCTGAGAAGAAAACATAAGATTTCTTACATGATGAAGGCAATAAGCGGAGAAAGAACAGAAAGGGTGGAGAGATCTATGGAGCTGAGGTCAGTGGAAAAGGCTGCTCACTAAGGCTTCAGCAAATCATGACAGAGGCAGCCACAGCCTGTAGTTTCCCAGCAGTCCAGGCAGGAACTCTGTGTCGAGGCAACACCTTCCTGATGCAGAAGCTGCAGTACAACCCCAATCCCCAGCTTTAGGAGACCCAGAGCCACCACTCCTCCAGCCAGTACTCCTGAGCTCTGCAGAAGCTTTGGGTTCTGTTGTCTCCCACTTTTCAAATGCTCCCGGTTCCCTAACGATGGTATGGTCTTGTGCCTTTCATCGTATAAGAAATACACTGCTCACAGGGTCAGGCAGATGGGTCACCCCTGAGGCAGAGCTTCTTACTGTTCTCCGTGGGAACTTTGTTCAGTAGCAAATCTTATGATATCTATTCCAGAAAAAGATGCCTTATTGCAAGGCCTGATTCTTCTGCTGCTTAGGGCTTTAAAATTGCTTATCATGGCTAAGGGTCTGGTCCCTTAACACATTTGTCTGACCATTATTGTCCTCTGGAAGAAAGTCATCAGCTCTGATGGCTTTGGTGGGGAGGAAGGTGCAGTGCTAGTTTGTGACTATTTGCAAGTATCGCTTCTCATCACCAGTATTATACACCATGTGCTTTTGCCCAGCACAAGGCAGGAAACAGCACGTGGCTTCAGACTGCATTGAGTGCACAGCCTGTTTCGTAGCACTTCCTACACCACCAGTGCACTCTAAACCATACCGTTTCCTGCTACAAAAACTTCTTTTCCCCAACTTGCAACAGACAGGAGCAAACAGACTCCAACTCAGGGGTCAGGAGACTATCTGAAGGGACGAGGAAAGCCTCACCATGGTTTCCTGCAGCTGTCATTGCAAGAATAGACTCGCCTCATAAAGTCAGCATGGTAACTATCTTTTTCTTTTGAGGTCTAGCGATAGCAGCTTTCTCATGTAACATTTTCGGACTCTTGCACCAGGCATATCAGGCATCTTTGCTATTTCAACAGCATCAGCACAAACAATTTCCTATGCAGCCCTGTTCTGCCAGCTCTAAAAGACGGATTTGTTTGCTCATTCAAATTCATTAAACTAGCTAAATGTTGGCATTGCCTTAGAAAAAACCCTACAGTTATTAGGCAGCCACAAGATAAATGAGCATTGGGTTTGCACAAATCTGCCTGTATTCTGAAAAAAGACACTGCGGTTTCTAGTGTAAGGCTAGGGGAATCCAGTAACGTGCAGCTTGCAAGCTGAGAATACACATACTAAGCTACAAACTATTCTCTAATCAGCCTATACAGTTTTGTCTTTCCTCTAAATGTAGGGACCTCAGACATGAGGAAGGGGAGAAAAGACACAGTGTATCTGAAAAGAGTAAAATATCCTTCATTATTCCTATAAATCCGCAGACATTTAAAAGAGATCAAGAGATGAGGAGGTCAGTGTCCCTAAAAACAATATGGGAGAATCCATGAAGGAGCAACTGTATTCCAGCAAACTGCCTCTTACAGCACATACACCACCACAAACACCAGCTTTCAGTACAAATCCTTTTCCTTCCAGCACTTGATGCCTTCATGAGTTGAAACATCACAGGGAATAGTGCTCATGATTTGGTATGGCAAATCTACCTTTATCCTGAATACAAAGCTTTGCTGAAATAAGTGACAGAAATTTGCTGCAGGCACTATAGCTAGGCAACTTTGTTCTGCATAGATGGAAAATGTGGGTAATATGGCAGAAGCTCAGGAGACATGGCTTGGGTTGTGACAGATTCAGATGCTTTACTTGGAGTCCATTTGAACGCATCATATAAGGTTCTCCAGTTCTTTTCATCTTGATATTTTATGCCTCTTCATTTTAAGACAGGGCCAGCACATATGCACTGTTTTCTTCTGTGTCTAACCATTCCGTCATCCCCCCACATTTTTCTGGAAACAACATTGCAGGGAACACCAGCCTTGGCATCAATTAAGTTCCAGGTTCAATAATAAATACCGCATGTCAGACTGCATCCCATTTTTATTCAGATCAGCATCAGGCCTCCACACAGAGGTTATCCTAGATGGCTGCCACAAATATGTGCTTAGCAAAGGTATAATGTATATAGAATGAAAGCACAGTGGTCAGACAATCCTTCAAATTAAATCTGTTTGGCCCAGGTCAAGAATCAAATATTTGTGACAATTCTCATTCTGTTTAACACCCTTCACCCCAAATTTAAATAGGATTAAAGTTCACATGTTATTAGCTTTATAAAATGGCAACACATAAATGACAAAGTAAACAAGTCTTTGTGGATGCAGATATTTTTCCCAGTTTAACTCCTAAAGCTAAATGACATTTTTTGTAAGCAATTTAAAAAGTAACAAACTCATTTTTGATCCATTTGGTCTTGAAAGAAAGCGTTCTATTAACACTTTGCTTCTCCGTTTCCCTGTATATAATGTCATTGATTTTCTCAAGTGAAAACATGGTGCCAATGGGCACAGCTTCTGGACGTGGCCAGTGAGTCAGCATACATGGGGGACATCAATTGTAACTTGTGTAAAGTAGTAGCTTATGTCTGGACCGAAATGCACATGAAGCGGTATTTCTTCTGGAGTTTGGCTGTGCAGTAACACTACTATTTAAAACGTACAGGCAACTGGTTATAGAATAGTAGAAAAATTAGTCTGCAAAAGTCTTCAAAAGGTCATTCAAGTTATTCCACTGCCCCAAGGCAAGATGAACTCTACCTATGTCTTTCCTGCCTGATGGTTCTCTAACCTTTCGGGATTTCTATCACTGGAGGTCCTTTACAGCTTCCCCCGGCAATTTTTACCAGTGCTTTACCATCTGTCTATCTTTACCAGTAGAACAACTAACTTGAGCCTTTCTTGTGCTAGTTTATGCCCATTAACTTCCTCTCCTAACTACCAGGGACATGGTTATCAGATTGATCCCTTCCTCTTTGCAGCTGCTTGGTGCATACTTCAAAACTATGATTTCCTCTCTCATTCTTCTCTCACATAGGTTAAGAAAGCCTGACTTCAGTCTTTCCATGCAGGTCTCTCTTTAATCCCTTAAACCTCTATTTTATTTCTTCTCCCCAACTGATCTATACCTGCATCCGAAACTGAAACCCAGAAGGGTAATGAGAGATCAGAAGGCTCATTTTATGCAGCTTGCCAAGCTGTGTCTTTTTACACCTGTAACACCTGCTTTTTCCCCTTCTTGCAATCACACGACACTGTTGGTTCCTGTTCAGCTGCTTAGCCATAACAGCACCAGGCTCTTTTCTACTAAACAGCTACCTACATTATTCTCTGTCCTGCATCTGTACTGCTGCCTGTTCAAGTCATCCTTCCTCTGCACTTACTCCTACTGAACTACATCCCATTTCTTCAGCCAGTTTCTTCAATTTCTCTTCAAATTTTAGTCGTTCCTCAGCAGGTTCAGTTTGGGTGTTATCTACAAACTTAAAATGCATCATCCAGATTGTGTAAATTTGCAACAAAACGAAGTTCCAGAGAGATCTCCACAGAGTCCCTCTCAATGGCACACTATTATGACAAAGGATCATCGATAACATCCCCCTTCCAATTAGTTTGTCATTGTCTGGAAGAATCTCATCTTTGTTCTGTTTCCCTCACTTCCTTATGAGTGTGTAAATTAAACCGGAGTTATAACTCTAGCAAACTGAAGGTGTAAAGCATTTTAAGTTATACAGTATCTTTTAGTTGTTTTTAGCCTTCCCTCCCATAGCCACCACCCAAGGAGAAAACACAGCCTCTGAAATTGGACTTGTTACCAGAAGCAGCATGAATTTGAGCTTGTGGTTACACTTTCAGCAACAATACTGTGCAAGTCATCTTAAGCTATCTCTGCTCTTGGCCGCTCATTCACACCTTCATACTGCTTACAGCTAACTCCGCATATCACGCTTGTGTGCGGCAAACAGGATCTGAAAACCAAACCACCCAGATGCCTGTGCAAGCACAGGGAAGAGGCAACATTATGGTTACTGCTGCAAAAAAAAGTTTCCTAAATTACACCAGTATTTTAATACTGACCTGAAAATCAAACCTAAACTTCTGAGACTGAATTTCTGGTGATCTAGCTCAGTTACAGATTTCAAAGAGAAGTCCAGAGTTGTTTAAGCTGTACAAAGGTATTAATTTTGTCAAGAGCCAGGCAAGCTAAAAACAGAAGCATCTTGTGGTACTCATCACCATCTGCACGCTGGCAATTACTGACCTAAGACTCACAAGAGCACAGCTGCAAGCAAATTCAGTTTCTTTTTATGTGCCAGTGAAGAACTATGCGCACTGCAGGTTGCAAATGGTGGGCCATGCTGAATCATTAGGGATGTTAGTGCCTTCAACCAACATAGCCAGATCCTAGATCCAAAAAAGGTCAACCTGTTCACAGTCATAGTGATTCTCATGAATCTGATCTCAAACCATAGCAGCTTCATATATTACTTCGATTTTAAAAGAAAATTGGAATCCAAAATTCACAAAGCACAAACTCCTCCTCCTTAGGATAATGTATGTTGGATCTCTGCAAAGTGAGATCAGTAAGTTTGTCACGTATGCTTCAGAACATACACATCCTTCCACATACCTTGTTACTCATATAGCATGGCTTACCTCCATGTACATAGGACCCAATCCAGAATGGCATCTTCACACATGCTCAGCATAAGTATGTTCCCTTTCAGGCCACGGAACAACTCACACAATTGAATTTAAAGTCAGTGCCAGAAAGAGGGTGACAGTACTTGTTTCTTGTTAATGTGGCTGTCTCCCTGCCACTGGATTAAATGGCAGATCTTTAAATATGCTGTTGCATCTAACAGCAGTGACAGAAACATTCATTTGCCTTCTGCTATTTTGGACATGACAGCAACTATTTTTTCATCAAGTTTCCATTCATAATTGAGCTTCCAACATGTGAGTTCAATGTTCTCTATTTGATTATTTTAATGATCCCTTGTATAAGCCAGCCAAGGCTATTATTACTTTTATTTCTGTGTGTGAAAAAGGCAAAGACTCATGAAATAGCTTACATTCCTAGAGCCTGTTGCCTTTGGGCAGGAGTGCTCTGGATCATCAACACTGGCAACAATAGACAGTACTGTAAAAATAGCGTGTACACATGCAGCCCAACAGACTGGCTAGCCATCTTAGGACAAGAGAAATGCAGCTCACTCTTATGACCTCGGTAATAGTTGCCTGTGCCAGTTTAAATCTCCAGCAGAGGAATTTAAACAAATGTTGATAACTGGCCAAATAGACTCTACCTTCAGTAATGGGATGAATTCTTATTATTATTGCCGGTTCTGTCTATAATAAAGATGGAAGGTCTTTTTAGTAACATATGGAAAATCATTACAGCCACAGTCCAAAAGTAATTGCCAGTGGGCAGTACGCTGTCGACTCCTTTCAGTTTGTTGCTTCATCACTTCACTTCACCCATGACCTGGAGGAATAATTTCTCCTTCTGCAGCATAGCAGCAGTTTAGTTTCCATGCTCATTAATGTCTGGTGCCTCTTACAATTATAGTTCTCAGCAAATCCAAGAGCCATAAAACATCTTAATGTCTGTGAAATTCTATGTCTACCATGACCATGTGGTACTGAATTCTCAATTTATGTTAGATTTGCTAAATGAAATGATACAACACATTTGGCTTTTGGAAACAAATTTGGAAGATAGGATACTCCATTTGCCATGAAAAAGCCCAGAGAGAAAATCATACTGTATTGGCAGAGAAAGATACGGATAATGTGATTAAAGAGAGCCCACTGTACATAGTCCAGCTTCAAACTTCTCAAAGATAATCATGCTCACATCCTCCATGAACTGGAGCCAGCTGCAAAGTTTACACCTCCCCATACAATATAAAGCTAGGGAACATCTGAATCTGTGGGCTCAATTCAAAGCCATAATTAGAACTATTAAATCTTTCACACTTCCAGCTTTTAAGATTTTACCAGGTGTCAGTTAGACATAGAAGGGATGGTCATTAGACATGACTATCACCGATCTGGCTGTTCCCCTGCTGCCTGTACCCCTCCCCAATCAGCTCTGAATTGGCTGGGCAATTTCACGTTTTGAAGCTAGATAGAAATCTCAAAGATCAAGTTTTGTAAAAAAATGCGGCTAAGAGATTTCATTTAGTGCTCTCCACTTGAGCAAAAGATGTTGAAAGGTTACATATCCATAGCAAGTGCTGGCTCGCCTAACCCTATGGCTCATGAAACAAATTTGTTAGCAAGGTTATCATTTTAAAAGAGGAACAATCAGAACTGCCTTAAAATGCTATGGATTGAATGACTCTCCAAAACGCAACAAATCAAAGCAACTTTTTTTTAATTTTTAATAAAGGAAATCTCTACTTAAAATCAAGACTGGAAGATTTTTGCCTTTATTGTTTTTGAAAGACTTCCTCTAGTTCCAGACAGAAATAATTCAAGGAAGTCTTACATAAGAGATCTGATTAGGTGATCCCAGCAGTCCTCTCCGTCTTCAAAACCTATGAATCTGCTTCCAGACACAGCACAAAAATCAAGAAACTGAGTTGCATAAAAATTGTCTTAAGGATTCTTGTCAAAGAAAAACTGATTTACATATCTCTAAGTCAAAGCACATGCAGAAAAATTGAAAATATCAAACAATTGAGAACTTCAATTAAAAAAAAAATCAAACTTAGAGAGTGGAGATAAGTTCACATGCTGACAGGATGGATGTATAGACCTCCAACTCTTTCAAATAGTCCTCTTGGTTACTTTTACTTCAAACCAGGCTACCCACTCCCTTATGCCAGCATACCCTGACTTGTACCTGTCCCTTCCAGTGAACTTAATGTTCACCTATAGTCTGACCTCTTGTGCAGGTAGTAAGAGGGTCCACGGTGATCTGTATGCTGGTGTTCACACACCATCTGTTATTTCAAAGGAGGAATAAATACTGTCTTCCATATGATCTCTGAAATTTGACCAGAACCTGTAGTTACAGCAGCCATTTGTGTTGAGAGGCGTGAGGTCAGAAATAGCATGCCTTGAACCTCCACCCCTTCCTGATAAGGATGCAATGATTCAGTATATTCACACACTGTCACGTTATATGGAAGAAAAATACATCGCGAATGAGCGTGGATGTTACTAATGCATGGAAAAACATGAGACAGGGATAAACTTCGTCCTTAGTATGCTTACTTGAGGAAAAAACAAAGGCTACTATAAATACCCAGCTGAAGATGCCATTACAGCTGAAGGTATAGGAGTTCTCCTTCGCAGTAAATTCCTATATCCCTAATATAGATGCAAGGATACACACCCCCAATTTTTTTCCCCCCCCTCCTAAAATTCTTCCTTGTCAAACCATCTGACCTGTTTAGAACAGGAAAAAAGGCTAAACAGAGCAAGATATTTTTAGCATTCCTGAAGGAGCTTCTTCCAAATGTCATTCATTATAGAGCTACGTACAATCATCTCTCTGGATGCTCACTCCAGAATCTAGGACAAAGTGAAAGACTTCAGCCACAGCCCACCCCACGAAATACTGCATTCCCTGCTCCAGCATAATGCATTCAATTCAAATTGGTTTGTTCCTCAGCCAAGGGACACAGCAACATAATTTACTATTTCCCTTTTGAATACCCAATAGAGAATAAACCTGATCTGCTGGGGAACTGTTTTGAAAGTCTAGCCTGAAAGCATATCATCTGTTTCCTGGAGCTTCCTTCCAAAGATTCAGCAGCTAATTTTATACCATTGCACCCATGAAGTCTTTAGAAAAGGCAGGTGGGAGGGAGGGAATTAAATGGTTTACAAAGTATGAACAAAAAAAGAGGTTCCAAAAATTGAGTCAACAGTTTATACTCATTACCCTTTTGTTGCAAGGCACCTGCAATGTTGCACCCCAAAAGATATGATTGCTACCTTGAAAATATCATTCTAATAAGTCTTTTCTTATGTACCATCTCATCCTAATCTCCCACAGCACTTTTTGAATTTTGAACCAAATATCCCCTTGTTAGTGGGAGGAAATACAAACTGAGTAGTGTTGTCTAGCAATAACATGACTCATCTTTCTCCATCAACCTCTTTTTTTCTTTCGGGGGGGGGGACAGTTTTTCTGTCTACCTGATATTTTACAGGCACTGCTAAGTGGTGAACTGCACTTACGGAAAAGTAACATTTGGGTTTGTATTGCCTACCTGTGGTCTTCCTCAACTCCTCCCAGCCAGCTGTACATTAATTACACATACTGGCATCGCATGAAAAAGCAAGAGTTTATTTCTTCAAATGCTGTACATACAGCATATCCGGATAGTTCACCCTAGTGGATGCTCTTTACCATTAACAATAGTTTCTTACGGACAGACACCGATAAGCATGGACACGTCCCTCCAGAATTAATGACAAGAGGAACTCACTGTGGGACTTGTGGGAAAAGTGGGCAACAGGGAGGGATCTACATCTGAAGCCCACTCCCTTCTTCTTTGGATCCCACTGTGACAGCCATGGGTCCCCAAGACCTGGGACTGTGCAAGGGGGCAGGAAAGAGGCAGAACCCACTTATCACGTCCCTCAGCCTCTCAGGATTGCTCAGGTGTAGGATGATGCCAATTCAGCATTCGCTGATGCTGCTACTCCAGTCCACAGTAGGGCTCTAATTCCCAGTGAAATTTATGTAAGTAGAAGTTGGACATTTAATACCTTTTAGGATCTGCATCTAAGCTTTTAGTCTACTTGTAGTTTTCTGTACTGTGAATGTTTAGATGATTTACAGAAAGGGACCAGTTTTCAACACAATTAAGTGGGCAGACCTAGACAGGAATAGTAGTGCGAAGAAGAAAAGATCTCATATGGGTAACAAAAACAGCTGTGATGAGGGCATTCTAACAATGGCAGGTCAACTGTACTTCCCTTTTATTCAGTATGACTCAGCTACCCGTGTCTGACGTTCACACCAGAGAGGTCTCACATTGCTAAAATTTGGACAGGAAAAAAGAACAAAAGCAAATATTTTATTCAGAGTCACACTGAAGATTTTGCCAGAAAACTGTATTTCACTGCTTTTCTTCTAAGGGAAGGTGGAGAAAACTGGGAGACAATTTTAATACTTACTAGCATATGGCCCTGGAGGAGGGTGCAGTACTCAACGAATCCCTTCATTCACTATGAAGAATGTATAAAACACTGATGTGGACCTTCTCATCTGTTCATTCTATCCATCTCTAATATTATCCCACTTCCATTGTCATTTATCCTTTGTTTCTCTGCAATTTTCTATTTGTTCCTCATTTCCTTTCTTTAATTCTCTATTCCTCCCGTATTTCTTTTACTTGTCACGTTTCAACAGGATTGAGAAAATTGACCCAGTTTAAAAAGCTTCTCACTTATGTTTTCAGTACATGTCTATGTATTTGACGACAAGTAGAGCAACAAGGAAGCCTGATGCCAATACTATTGTCCTACCTACAAAAATCACTTGAAGGTGCAATAAAAGTCAGGGAACTGACTTTTGCCCCTTTTCTCTTTTACTATGCTCCTGCTTTCAGTTGTTTTTGCTTGTGGAATGTACGAGCGTGCCCTGTGGTGCGTTACATCCAGCGCAGCGCCGTCATTTTGTTATTCGTAATGAAACCCTGAATGTGCACCCATGGGGAAAGGAAGAGGCCCTTCTCAACCAAGTTGGTAGACCCATTCTGAAGCCCTGCATAATCCATACTTCACATGCAGACAGTTTAAGCAGAGCTCCTATCTGTCTGCTGTCAAATCCTTCAAGTGGAGGTAAAACTGACACCTATTAAATAGTTCCTTTCTGTACATATATCACTGCTTGAACAAAGTAAGTAGTGGCAAAAGGACTCTTTTCAGCTACCATTTCTTAATCTAAATTTACCCACCATAGTTCCTGGATTTTTTTTTTTTAATTGTTGTTTTTGTTATTTTTTAAAGCTCCCAGCCAGTGTTTGCAAAGTGTGTAAGTGTGGACAAGGCCTCAGTAGAACTCTGGGAGGAGATACTGTCAGGAAAGGTAAACCCAGCTTAGCCCAAAGAGATTATTTGTTATATAGAGTGCTTTATCATCCTGTAGTTGGGTAAGTAATTTTTCTGCTTTTTTTGAGTAGTCATGAGGTTTTGCCAGTTCAAGCACAAACATAGTGGAAACAACTTTTAGTCCAATGGTGGTATATTTTTCAGGGCTGCCTGACTCAACAGTAAGTCAGCTCATCCTCAGCCCTGGGCTTAAAAATCAATCTAGTGAAATCCAAAATCCTCAGTTAGGACCCAACACTCTCTGCAGAGCACATCAGAAGAAATTAGTGTCAAAGATGGCAATTCAGACAAAAGCGTGAGCAAGAAACAACCCAAGTTAGCCAAGAGGAAATGCTGAAAAGGAGGTGGTGCTGAACGAGATGATCATCTGTAAGGGGATTCACAGCCCTGAAACCCCTCCAGCCAGTAGGAAACTACACCTGCCTTTTATCACAGGCTACAGCTGATCCCACCATTACCACAGCCCAACAGAGACGGAGCTTTCCTCCTCCTACCACAAAGGGTTAACAGTGAAAATATGCTTAAACCTGTTAAGATACTTAAGGGGAGAAGGAATATCAGCCAGAACACCTGAAAAATATTTAGACAAGATTAATTCTAGCTACCAGGGACTGATTGAGTTTTCTTTAGAAAGCTTCAGCAATTTCAAATGTCTCCAAAAGCTCAAAAGAGAACAAAGAGTGCAAAGTCTGAAGGTGAGAAAAGGTGGGACAAGATCCAGGGAGTAGAAAAGTAACAGCATTGGAGGATACCAGGAACTATGACCTGTTAGTATCTACCTGCATATCACATAGATGATGAAGCAATTTGTAAGCAGATCTACATCAGTCATTTCCTAAGCCTTGAACTGAAAAAGCCACCAGAAACCCTCAAAGTAATGTAATCATACATGTCAGACCATTTCCAAATGTTTTATGTTCACTTATTCAGGCAGGAGGCCAGCTGTGGACCGCTCAGAAACTGTTGCGCTGAACACCAGCAGGCACTACAAGCCTAAAGAGTGCAATGGGATAAGAAATGTTGGTACAGATTTGCCAAGAAGAAATGAAGTAATATTAATCTAATTTATTCTGCTGACTGAGTAATGAGATTCATCCATAAGACGAAGATAGTGTATGCACATACCTTATGTGTACACACACAAACACTGGCTTTTGTAAGATCTTACTTGAGCCCATTAATATTCTCGTAAACAGATTAGGGAAATAATTATGAGCCAGACACAAAGCTGGCTGGGAAAAAAAGCCACTAGTACTAGAAATGTGAACCAGACCAAGCTACAGAGAGGCTGCTCAGCTCAAGCCCTAAAAACCCCTGCCAATCAGCCTGGAATAATTCAACAGAAACAGTTGCCCTATCCTAGATAGGGCAGGTGCAAAACAGCATCTGCCGTATATTTTGAGGGAACTTTATACATCTGATACCTCCAAGTTGAGTGGAAAGGTTGTGAGGCTCTACATGGAAAAGAAACACTCCAAGTCCTGCCCCAATCCCTCTATGCTGAGCCTTTGGCCATTAGCTCCTCCTGTCCCAGGGGCTGAAGCATCCAGTTGGGCAACAGTTTCTCCCAGGTGGTTTTGTTGGGGTTTTTTTGTAAATTCTGCTTAAATGTTTATTGGATTCAGGACTATATCAGATGTGCTTTTAAACGTCTGGGGCATCATTTGTAATCAGATCAAAGCTTTGTTTTAAGAGTAGATACTCAGGGGATGATCCTGAAGCGGCTTCTGCAACGCTTCAGGTTCAACCAGTTTCAGAGGGGTAAAAATTATCCTGCAGTCAGGTACTCTTTTTACTTTATTTCAAAGAACCACAGAAAGCTTACACACTTATTTCCAAATTGACATTTTAAATCACGCTTTGCTGCTCCATATCCTCAAAATTACTTATGTAGGAAATAAATCAAAAAAGCAGAAAAAAAATATGTTTTGTACTAAGAGTTATATTTAAACTCCAGCTATCCTAAGTAAAGCTACAGATTATAAGTGATTGCTATGCAGTACTGTGTATGTTATTATGGCAACTCATGAGCTATGGATACAACATTAGTATCTATCAGCTGTCAGAGCTTCTGCAGATCCTGCTAAAATCCAGGAGTGCCTTCAGTTCCCTCAGCTTTGTAAAAGAGAGTACATGCATCTGGCGTTGTGTGCGCTGCATACGAAGTTCATGGCCAAGCCCAGCATTCTTTAAACAGGAAATTCCTAGGGGCCAAATCTCAAAGCTGTTATTCAGCCCTATATTGTGCCAAGAGTCTTTCCAATTCCAGCTCAGTCCTACAAACCAAAACAAGAGTCGTGTCTCACGAAATTCGGGGTTCAGCTCAATGACTTAGGATTACTTTTCTTCCTTAAGTGAGGGCTGCTCCAGGATTTGATCCTCTACCACTAAGACAAAGAGGTTTAGCCATTTGGGACTACCATAGCCAATAAGAATGAAAGACAATCTTTGTCTTTCCCCATTTCACCATAAGATCTCAAGCAAACTGGTATGTCCCAGCTTTGAGTGCAAAGCAGAGAACTGCACTAGGAGACAAAACATACGTAAGTCTAAGATTGTATCTTGAGGAAAAAACTTTTAACCCTACTATGCCACGTAACTGACAATCATCTTAAACAATTCAAACATATGTTAACCAGTAACTCTGGTGTTCACCATTGCTCAGTCTGCTATGTCTCATACCTCTTCTATTATAGTCATTCTTCCTCTATAACAGTTGTACAGATTACTCACCAATCTAGATGTCAGAGGGGTGAGAGCACTGACTTTCAAAATAAACTTTTATCTAGAGGTAGATGAAAACTTTACAGGCAAATTCAAAATCTACCATTTTCCAACAGTTTTATCATACTCCTAACTGACTGACTCTTCAAGCATCGATAGCAGTCCATGAGATATTACAGTAGTAAAGACACCATACTGAGAGCAGAACCAAATTCTTACTGAAGGGACATGCAATGTGAATGACGGTTTTCAAATCGCAGCAAATGTTTCACAGACTTCAGAAAGAACATAAGTGACTCTGCTACAACTACCAACTTCCAACCTCCTAACTACATCAAAGACAAATTTTGAATCAATCTTGCAGATTCTTCACATCTCCAGGAAAAAAAGAAAGCTATTCATTATCACTCATTCTTTTATTTATTATGCTTAGAAAAAAAGGTGGAGTGCCATTTCTCATGTAAGCAGTTACAGAGAAGCTCCTAGACACTAAAACTACAGAGCGAATCCCTGTTTCAATATACACTTTATACAATCCCCTGCAGATCATAGACTTGCCTGGGCTATAGGGTGCAAAGACATGAGCAGCCACTGAAAATCTAGAATGAGCTGTAACAAAGTAGTATTCAAAGACTGATCATAGAGCTTTATAAAGAAATAATTCAAAAATACTATTACTGACTCAAGAATTAGATGGCGATTTTCATTCCTTCTCTTTTCCTAGGGTGATACTATATAGAATTTAGAGAGCATTTATTGTCGTGCAAGCATGAGTAGGTTTGCGTTTAGCCATTAATCTCTGAAGATCTCCAGCAAAGTGTTAAGAAACTGAATATTAGCACTGCATTCAGCCCAGCAAACCTGATCACTGCTCATTTCAGATACCTGAAGTGATGCCCAGGTTAAACATGCCCAAAGAACAGGGTGGCGGTATGAGTAACTTAATCCATTTTATGCCCTCTTCTCTGTGTTCCCCTCTTCCCCGGGAAAAAAAAAAAAAAAAAAAAAAAACAACAAAAAAAAAACAAACAGAAATTGGGAAATCCAGTAACAATTACACACAGAGGGAAATTTTGACACTCTGAGCTTTGAATGAATACAATGGACTAAGGGGATCTGGCCCAGCTGCTTGCTACGTGCACGTTCTCATACAGCCCTTATCAGCTACTTCCATTTGCAGGTAGCAGGATCACAAATACCCTGAGGTGTGAAGACAGCACAGAAACTGGGGGAGGGAAAAAAAAAAAAAAAAAAAGACACTGACATCCAGCCCTCAGGAAAGAGATAAAAGAAAGACTGCTGCTGCAGGTTTTGTTTTTCTGCAGTCCATCTACACTGGATATTATAAAGGCTTTGCACTCCAATTTCAGGGTCTTTCTTCTCCAGGCCTCTTTTGCTCCACCCCTCCTTTATTCCACTCCATTCCCACCACCATTGTGGTTCTGAGTAAAAGGCAAAAAATTCCTGTTCTTGTTGCTTTCTTGTCCTGCATTCCTCTAGCACAATATATTCACCTTCCCAATTCTTGATGGAGTTCTGATTTATTGGAGCAGCAGCTGTTCTTTACTGCTTGTATTAAACAGAAAACACCAAGGACTCCACTTCCAGGGTTCAAAGAAACCATTTTTGCTTCTAATCTTCAAACTATATGTGTTAGGGTCCATACTACAAATTTAACTGTACTTCTATGCAGTTACGTGTCCTGGTTTTGGCTGGGATGGAGTTGATTTTCTTCCTATTAACTGGTATAGTGCTGTGTTTTGGATGTAGTATGAGAATACTGTTGATAACACACTGATGTTTTAGTTGTTGCTAAGTAACGTTTACGCTAGTCAAGGACTTTTCATCTTCCCGTACCCTGCCAGGTGCGCGGGGGGCTGGGAGGGAGTGTGGCCTGGACGGCTGGCCCAGCTGGCCAATGGGCTATTCCATACCATATGACGTCATGCTCGGCATATAAGGCTGGGCGAAGAAGGAGGGGGGGACGTTCAGAGTGATGGCATTTGTCTTCCCAAGTAACCGTTACGCGTGATGGAGCCCTGTTTTCCTGGAGATGGCTGAATACCTGCCTGCCGATGGGAAGTAGTGAATGAATTCCTTGTTTTGCTTTGCTTGCATGCGCGGCTTTTGCTTTCCCTATTAAACTGTCTTTATCTCAATCCACGAGTTTTCTCACTTTTACCCTTCCGATTCTCTTCCCCCATCCCACCCGGGGGGAGCGAGCGAGCGGCTGCGTGGTGCTCAGTGGCCGGTTGGGGTTAAACCACGATATTATGTCTCTTGCATCTTTCAAAATCCCTTCCAAATATCCCCATACAAATAAAGCAGTAATAAAATGAGATCTCTCTAAAAGGGCACTTAACCACTGATGCACTACAGTGACTGTGAACAGACTTTAGGTACAAGCTTCATTTTAGTTCCCATTTAACCAAAGCTTACCTAACTCTAGACCGCTTAGATTTTATACTGAAGACACCTTCCAAGGTCTAAATTCAAATAGATCTTGTTGGTCTGTCTGAAACATAGCTATAGCCTAAGGGAGTGTAACAAAGTTCATTGGACTTCCAACAGGAAAGCTTTCTTGTAGAGGAACAGAAGTGTACAAAGACTCATAGAAGCACTAAGTCTAGTTTTCTGCTGTCTGTCAATTCCTCTAAACTGTGCTACAATATCACCTTTGCAGTGGAATTTTATGTGTTTCCTTATCTATAGGATCAAATCTCAGAAAATCTGTTATGTTGTAGCTGACGGTTTCATAAAATCATGATGTCATTTCTTTTGGGAAGTGTAATGAAAGATTTTAATCACAGTTTTACATGCAACTCTTGGACTTTTCAGTACATGTTAAGGGAGAGGCTTGGAGGCTTGAAGCGACATGGCATTTAGTTGCCACTCAGATTAGAAGTGGCAGGGAGGTTTTCATGAGGTTTTTGCAGAAAGAATAAGAACCCGTCAGACTTGGGAGGTTCCAGTATACATATATTGTAGCAAAGTGCTTTATTAGTTTGCAACATCAGGTTAGAAGCTATGAATTAAGCTTTCAGATTTGAATTGCAGAGACACCTATTTCGTCTCAGTTTGAACTGGAGCAGCCTTCTGCCTATCCAAGGAATTAATAGTTCAGTGCATCTGCGTAGAAGAGAAAAAAAACCAATACACCCTGACAATCAAAAGGGATCTGACCCAAAAGCTGGCAGTCTTAGACCCAAACATGTCTACAAGAAAACATGAACCAGATCCCTGAAAACGTAATGCTGCTCAAAGAATGTACCCTGCCTAAATCCCTTCTTTTAGTGTGGTTAGTCTCCTGTGCTTCAGAAAAAGACCAGAGAACCCAAAAAACACACATCAAATTATAACTTATCATGGGGAATTTTTTCTTTCATGACCCCACAGATGACAAGTGAAATCCCCAAAGCATGGCATTATTAACCAAGCATATTTTTCTCTTTTTTTCTTCTTTAATAAACACCAGCAGGAGACATCTTTGCATTGGATGTGATAGGAAGTTGAGGTTCAAAGTCAGACCACTCAGGAACAGATGTTTCCTAGTGGAAAGCTATGCATGAGGACTGAGATTCTCAAAAGGAGCCAAATGATCGTTGGGTGCCCTTCCGTGATAAATTGTAACACTGTAATCATCATTAGTAATGCTACAAACCCAGACTTCTAATTGTACAAACTTGAGTTAAAGCTGTCTTTGTTCCAGGATCCTTAAGTTTTTGAACTCCATCATTACAAAAAACCTCATGAAACTCTGAAGAGGGTAATTTCTCAGGTGGAAAGCACCCTGCCACCACGTTCCGGTCTGATAAGTAATGGTAACAAGTCATCCTTGCTTCTAAAAATGTCTCTTTAAACATAGCCTGCTCCCGAGTTTTAAATTAACTTTAACCATGGTAAAATACGATTTTAAGTGCTATTCTCTTTTGGAGATCCTATGCGCAAAAGAATAATGCACAGTGATGAACTTTCCAATTAAGAATTGTTTAGTAAATGACCTAATTTATAACAAGCTTTTTTCTAGACTCTCAAATTCATCCCATATTCAAAGAGCGGACGTAACATTTTGGAATAAGACTTTATAAATAAAAGTTGAATCCCTACATGAAGTACAAAATTGAAATCAGCATTGACCACAGATCTGAGATCAGCTCTCAATAACACAACAGCTGCAGATTGTGGTTATCATCATGTCCTCTAGAGTATTTCTGCAGATGCTTCATTGCATCAAACTGGAAAATTTGATTTTTTGTTAATTGTACTTTCAATTTTTAGAGAATGTTATGGAGACAAAGTAATTTCTTACTATAATTTTACAATAACAAAACAGCAGTTCAAAAACTGGCAGTTCCTGCATGTCAAACATTAGTAATTACTTGGAAAAGTCATAATAGCCAGACACGCAGATCTTCAGCATTTTTAAGGCTCCTTTGCACAACTTAATTAGCGCAACAGACACTTAAATCTGTCCTAAAGCCGACAATGCCTCAAGCATTTCCTTAACAGAGGGCAGTGCAAGTTCAGCTGTGTCAGGCCACACCAGCTGCCTGGCACGCCAGTCTGGGCATGGAGCAAAATAAAGGAGAAATACAGTGACCCTCCTTCACCCATGGGGAGTCTAAGCTGTACTAGGGTCAGGATAACCTGGCAGCTTCTGCGACTGAATGGGGTAGAAAACAGGCAGAAAGGCAGAGGGAAAAACAAGCAATCCCACCGAGCACTGCTGCAATACACTCAGCCAAATGCCTTTCTCTGGGCAGGTTAACATTGAGACTGCACGCTCTGCATTAGCAGCAACAAGCTTTAACTTGTCACCTCTGTCCCCCCCCGCACAAGGAGAAATGTTTTTAAAGGCTCACTGCATTTGTTGATTTTGTGCAGGTGGGGACACTATGGAAATCCCACCTGGATTCAGATGAAAGCCACTTCTTAAAGCAAACCAAAGAGCTCTGAGATTGTTGAAATCCTCAGCAATGCAGTAAGACCTTTTTTAAATAATGTGGCTGTTTGACTTCCAGGTATTCAAATGAAGATTTTCTGTCAATGAGCTCAGGGGTAGCCAGAAAGCCAAACCATACACCAAGGCCAAGCTTCTGGGTCTTCATTTCCCCACCACCCTTCCTCTGTCAGACTTTTTCCTCCCCTTCTCAGAGAAGCTGAAGTACTGACTCCTCTTTGCTCTTCAGAGATGTGCAAGTAGTCCAGATGTCCCTGAGTAGCTGCAGTCAGTCACATTGTGCAGTAGCCCATAAAGCTGTTTTGCCATAAATTACCAAAAACATCCTAGACCTTTAATGGGAAAGGCAACTATTCTTTTTTTTCCCCATGTAGACACACACCCTTCTTATAGCAGAGAAACATCTGAAGCAGCAGACTGGATGCCCCACAATCCTTTACTGTATGGAAAGATGGTCAGAAATCAAAATTTGTTTTGCAAGGGGAGAAACAAAAGAGATTCCAAGTGATAGGTTAAAGCTTTTAAGCTTTCTAGAAAGATCTGAATAAAGTTAATTTATAGCCATAAAAATATATCACAGTATAAATGTGTGTATTGTACATTAAAACAGTAAGGCATTAAAAACATTCTCTAGCGCTTTAAAGATAAAGTCTAAATTAAGACATTTCAAAGGATGGAAAGGAACAAGTTTTCCCCAGTGAAAAAAACAAATGCTTACGACCTTTATGTTCCTATGAAATACCACAAATTCAACAAAACTGCATTTCTGAAAAAAGAAATATTTCAAATTAATAATTTTTCATTACTAGCTCCAACAACCCATTACACAGTAACATCTAGGAGCTCCAGATGAAGGTCCTCTGTGAAGATCACTGTACAACAAAAAAAGTGCTCGTCCTGAAAACACACTCTCAAGTTTCCACCCGAGTTTTGCCAAAATCCTCTGACAATCTCACATTTTACACACACAACTACTTGACCACTTCAGGACCATTTTCCTAGGTACAGTATCCATGCCTTAAAATAAGCAAATACAATAAACGGTAACGTGCATCTCTTCCATCATAGTCACTTCTGAGGTCAGAGTTCTCTCTGTTAAGTTAAAATGATCTTGGCCAAACAGGATGAGTCTGTGGCACTAAAGTGGATGGTTGTGCTTCCATCGGCCCTTTCACCTATGCTTTTCTGAAACAAGGAGCCTGAACGTGCTGAACATTTTGCTGTTTGCAGCAATAGAACTGCTCTGCCCTTCTGCTATACTTTGGCACAAATTATTCTTCAACTCCTGCAGCTGTAACAGGAATTAATTATCTGCAGGTTTGTGTTTATTTGATCAGAGGCCTTAGTGCACCCATTCATACTGATGCTATTTAAAACATAGTGAGTCTCAGCTAACAGCTTAGGAATCTGAAGGACAAGGTGAGAACCAAGCATTATGTGCAAAAAGTCTTGTTTGTCTTTAGCATCTGAACTAATCTGTTACTGGATTTGTTTCGCTTTTTTGTTTTCAGTTGCTATATGCCTTCTGAAAACCAAGGCTCTCCGAGTCATTCAGCAGTGTTACATCTACCAACACATCAGTGCAGTGGATGTCGGCATCGCCATGCTCCTGGAGCACAGCCAGCGCCAGGCAAAGCATCCAAAAAGCACTGGGGACCACTTTCCTCCTCGGAAGGTTTTCATTTTAATATTCTTTAAGGGTGCTGGTAATAAAGCTAAGAGGTCACTGTAGAAACATCTTTGTTTCTACATCGTCAAATTCAAGCTTTTAAAACAGATGGATCCAAGCCCTATAGCTTAAATAGTGACTCAAGCTTCTACAAAATTAAGGAGAGAGATTCTATTATGTATTTTAATTTTCTCATTATTAAAGCAAGGAGGCTAGCCAAATTTTCAGCAGGCAGAGAGGAAGTAATTTCACTGTGGTCCTTTAATGCCCATCTCAGTTCAAAACCTTCTTACTGGTTCCAGTGAAATCATACCTGTGCAAAACCTGGACCAGCAGAGAATCAGGCTCCGGCATTTTGCTTTGGGACATTTTAGATCTAAGAGTGAACTGTAAAGCTCAAATCCAAGAGTTGTGTTTGTATCTACATGCATTTCGTTTTTCTTCTGTTACTTTTTAAAAGCTATAAAAAAGGGCTCTAATACGTACCATAAGCAAACAAGTCGCAAGCCAGACTAATTATATCACTCTTGCCCTTTGCTTAGAGCAGTTTTAACTCATCTCCAAATTCCAGTCATCTGTTTCTAATTCGAGTACATGTCAATTTCCTCACTCAATATGAGGAGCAGCAGCACTGGTGCTCACCAGGGGCCCTCGCCAAGTGCAAACAAGAGTCAGGAGAAATCCTGGTGCTCTGCAAAGCAAGCTGGCCCCGCAGTCCTCAGCATGGGCTTTCCATAACGCCACTTGGACCCGGCACCCAGCAGCTCGCTAAGTACAGGCCGAGTAGCCAATAGAGGTGCTGTTGCTAACAAATACGGTTTTAATATTTTAACATCAGCTGCTGTCTTTATGGAGCGATTACCCCCCAACAAAGTGAGTGCTCAGCACTTTGGGGGGGGGGGCGGAAATAATCAGTTTTCCCCTCTGTTTATGTTACTACTTGCTAGAGAAAGCATGCCAACAGATAGACACAGCATCTCCAGCAGTTGTTGCCCTGTTTTGATGCATCTTTACTAGTAGAAAATTATTTTGAATCCTGTAAGTTGCTATTCCTGCGCACGGAACCTGGGGAGATGAACACACCAGCACAGGAGGTTATGGGCCTGGAGGGGGAGAGGAGCACAGCTATGTGGCTATCAATCTATATTACTCTATAGCTCACATTGCACAACAGTTTCATTTGTTTCAGGATAAAATGCAACGACCTCCAAAGGGGTTGTGTGGGGTTTTTTCTCCTTGGGGGGGGAAGCTGTATTTCTATTGTTTATTTACAAGATGAAGCCGTGCCTAACAATATTTCCCACTTCAAGAGTATGTTACTTACAATAGACCTTTGAATTTTCTTCAAGAAGAATCAGTTCACAAATAAAAAACATGATGCAGGTGAGGTAAAACTAATGTTTCTCAGACTTACTTTGCTGACTATGGAGTTGAGAAAAGACTGTCCCACATGTGAGCCTGGGATGGGCTTTCCTGATAGGGTATGTAGCTGCAAGAACAAAAAGTACAATGTGCTCATTGCAGTGGGAAACTTTGAACAATATGGAGAGGAGGAAATCTACTAATCTATTCCAAATAATACTCTTTATAGTTATTAAAAGTTTCACTATTTAAAATAAATATCCCCAAATTGTGGTATTTTAATAGAAGTTTGTTAGGGGAAGTTTTGGTTGATTTTGCATTTACTCTCAGAGCTCTATTATTTGTTATTTTGCATTCAAGTGTAAATTAAGAGGAAATAATTAACTGCATCAGGACTTTTTTGAATTGGGGTCCCCCTAAGATTTTTTCAACGAGATTTTTCAGTCAAAACACTCAAGAATAGAAACAACATCTGCAGCAAAAAGGGCAGAGAGAAGGCGGCACTTTTTGCATACTTCAGCAGCTCTGTGATTTCCAAATAACCTGTGTGAACCAGTCATAACTTTGTCAATTAAAATTTGAATTTAAAAAACCATTTTGTTAAAATATTGCTGCAGAGTTCTAACAAGGAAAACTTAGGCGAAATGAGCTAAGTCCAGCACTCACATTTATTAATATCCTATACCTTATATAGCCAATTTCTCAATCAACCGTAAACAGCTAAATCTCAAGCATTATTCTTAACCACACTTCTCACAGAGGTATTGAAATCCTAAATTAAAATCCTATGAACATTTGTTTTTTGGTAGACTAGCGTAAACTCTATGGCGCATACCTAAAATCAACTTCACACAAAATCAGAGCCATGTGCAAAACCTGCAGAGCCCAGAATGAAGAGGGACACTCTCAGCTCCTCTGAGTGGTAGCAGATGTGGAGCCCTGGCAGTACAGCCTCCAGTCAAAGCATTAAAAGGGGTCTTAATTCACATTTGCTGGCAGATTTAGGTGAGTGGGCTACAGAAACACCTCCCAGTTGACTGCTGCCTCCCATCCGCCCCCCCATTACAATGTCCCCACTGACAGCAGGCACAGCTGAGTAGGATACATACACACTCCTAAATCACTGTTTACTTCTGGCACGGTAATGTAAACAGAAATTGGTGGGTATACCATCAGAGTGGCTTACTTGGCACACTGTGTGCAGTTATCAGCATTCAAGTAATCGCTGCATTCAGAAAGGAGTTGGAAAGAGACGGCTTCACCCCTATTGCTGGCCTGAGCTCCCACAGAAGACAAAAGATCCCCACAGAACAAGGCATACTTCTTCAAAAGGCTGGACAATGCCCATACACATGGATTTGTAAGAGTACAGGTAATGTTGCCATCTAGTGACTCCTGCCATAGCAATATTGGCAGGATTTTGATTGGGCAATATCAAGTATCCTCAGCAGCTATAAGGCTTTCTTCAATCTGGGGGTCGTTGTGTGTAAGTTTGAGGGTTGCAACCTCTTCCGTATCATAGCCTATTATAATAAGGACCATTAATCAAAAAATCAAATCATTTTAGGGTCCGTCTTTGCCTCTAGCTTCTAGAAAAGCAGTTACAACCCTTCTTCAGCCTGCTTATGATCAAGCTGATGACCCTTGGAAACCTACAGCTCAATAGATTTATTCTGTAAGTTCAGTGATTTTCCTGGCGCTAGGCTGTTACCTTGCACCACCTACTTGGACTGCTAAAAAACAATGATGATTAAATTTTTGTTAAATTCAGCTTGCAAGGTGCAAATGGATTGAAAGAACATGAGATATCCAACAGCATTCTTGTAGCATGCAAGCAGAAATATACTGCAGCTGTGCTATATCTCCAGCACATTAGCCAAGCTTTGATGAAGACATGCTGCAAGTCATTCTCCTCAGAATGACACAAAAATCTCAATCTGTCACCTAACCTGTTGCAGATACAGCCAGTCAAGACTGTGCTTTTCCTAACGCGATTGTGGCAGAGCTGTGATCAAGTCCGAAGCATTTAGCAATCAGCGCTTTTGTGTATACAGCACAGAAGAGGCTTCCTTTCTCCGGGGAGCTTGGTGCAGAGGTCTCTGCAGAGGTGATCTGAGGGAGATCCCATCTCAAGACATTTGGTTTGTTTAGTGTGTTTTTTCTCTATTCAGTTTTTTCAAACTGGAAGAGTGATAGCGGTTTCCATTCAACAGGCCCATACTGGAGGCTTCTGGGCAAAAAAAAAAAAGGACAACATCAGGAAAGAATTTAGTAGGAAAGCATGGCCACCACACACAGGAACAGGTAAAGCGCTACAAATACAAGCATGAAGGCTAGCTGTAAAAGAGGTGGTTGGGCTTCGTTACAAATAAGTGAGGGGAGAGCAGAAACAGAAGGGAACAAAATTAGAGAGAGCTTTAACAAAGAAAAAACAGTAAGAGAGGGAAAGGACTCAAAGAAAAAGAATGTGCACTCTTGGACAGCAGGAGGAAAAATGCAGCTCTGAGTAGCCAGGAGACAAGCAAGGCAAGGATCCAAGAGCAAAGAGCAGTTAAAATTAGTTCAGAACAGAGAAACACCTTTGACACGTACGGAATTTGTTAAAACCCCACTATCGGGAGTGAAATTAGAGCATTTGAATGATGCTGCTTCACCCTGTGTCCCTCACCCTGACAGCCAGCACCCACAGGTCTGTTTCACAGATTAGTCAATAGTGCGTGCACTGCAGACACAGCTTGTGCTAGGTATGATTTTAACATAAAATAGTTTGGAACAGCCTCAGTGCATCACTTTCATATCATTCTTGCACTTGAATAACTTTAGGAACGTCAGCTGCGTAACTTGGAAAAATTGAGAAACCCTGACAACACCTCAGTTTCAGTTGGTCTAGCTAAAACAACTCAATGCCCTGGGAAATTGGTCTGGTCTTTTGTGTCACCCAGTGTTGCCGCTGGCCTCCAGCTCTCCATTAGCTTTCTCATGCATTCCAAGATTTGCTCTGTTATTCTCAGTGAAGTTTGTTCCACAGTTTGTGAGCACACCAGTCCTCTCACTCATATGCACACAAGCCTGGAAAGGTCAGAAGTCACAGATGTTTTGCAAAAAACATAGAACCCATGACTTGCATGAGATCTGCGTCTTACTCATAATGCAGAGAGAAACATATACATCCTGCATATGGAATGCATCACATTTAACTCATTTAAAACGTGACTCATGTTTCTCATTTTTGCACAGCTCATCCCAGCTATATAGTGGCTGCTATCACAATGCTAACATCCAGCTTTAAAAAAAAAAAAAAAAGGCTTATCACTACGAAGTACTGTTCCCTATAAATGAAACCTTGAAGGCATGACCAATGAAGAATGTACCATTTCAGAATAGAAAAGACTGAACAATGCAGAACACTCATCTAGCTCTTGTATCATACATATAGCAGGCGTGCCTAGATCTCATTTATGGGCTGCCACCCATATTGATGTTTATATAGTGCAGAGTCAAACAAAGAGTTGCTGCCTCAGAAGACTTACAGCTTAATTCTCCTACCAATCCTTAGGTCAACTCAGCCATAGCAAGTAACAATGACAGATTCTGAAAGCAGAAATGGGTTCCTGTAAAGTGAAGACATGAGAGTTTAAAAATGCACTGAACTCACCCTCGAGGAGAGTTAGGGATGCCTTAGGAATGCTCTAACTTAGCCCCAAGTTTTCTACTAGCATTTCACTCCCTACCCCTTCCAATTACAGCTTGAGGAGCACAGAGCCATTGCATCCCATTTCATCTTTGATATACTCTCTACACAGAGGGAATGCCTATGTATCTGATTATGCCACCTTTTGCAGTGTTTTATAGAGGGCTAGCAGCACCAAAGGTCTGTCTGCACTTAAGCAAAGCATTAGGCTTACTTGTAAGCCAAAATTTTCTTAGCTGGAATTTGAACTTCAGAGCTTGAATTCAGAGTTTGTTTCAACAATTAAGTCCGGAGCTCTGTAGAAGTATATTGTGTTCTCAGCTCCCTTTTTGTTGAACATACGGAGCATAGTCTGTACTAAGGAACATACCAGCTTCTTTCTTACGTGAAATTAATAATCACATTTGTTGCCCCAAAAAATCCACAGATACTGAGGAGTCTGGCATACTCAACTTTTGAAAGAAGAGTGGTTTCCTATCCATGGATTGTCCACACTGCAATCTAAACAGAGAAGACAGAGAGGCAGCTGGGGCAGCAACAGTCTACAGAAGCAACAAACACCACAACTGCAGAAGACTTAGTAGTCTTTTGGTTTTTTCCTCCCTCCTGTGTGAGGATTTAGGCGGGATGGGATAAGCTAACGGGGAGGGCTGGAAACAGCCACCAAAGTGAAAAACAAACTGAACAGAGATGAAGAGAAAGTCTTGGGGACAAAGCACAACTGATAGAAAAGTAAAGGAAGGAGAACATCCAATAAAGCAGCTCAAAGGGATTAGATTAAGAGTCAGTCAGATCCAGAGAAAAACCTGCAGCAGTTTACCTGGCCCAGGGCACTGCTTAAAAAAATAAATAAATAAAATTTATTTGGCCTTGCTCCACAGGGCCCAGTCAGGTGGCTGTCTTAGAGGTACCAGATGTCACTTAACCAGCCACTGAGGTGTAACCCAGACCACCTTTCCTGTTCCCCCCAGCTAAGTAATACAACCCGACTGGACAGATAATAGGGAATAGTAAGTCGCAGCTGTAGTTTCTTCCTTCAGCTGCAAGGCAGCATATACAGAGGGTTCAGGAACCCATCAGGCACAACGTAAGGCTATAGACCTAACCTGGAGGAAACATTGCAGCAGAAAGGCAGGGGAAACGCGCAGTTTGAAGATAACGTCCTCCACCCTGTACCAGAGAGGAACGTGCACAAGGTGATGTGCAGCACCTGCAGCACGTGAGCTCTCACACTGCCCAGCATGATGCCCTCTCCTGCATCAGGCCTGAAGTGATCCTCACAGCCACGCTGAGACTGTGCTTTGAGGGCAGGGCTCACAGGGCACCACTGAGGGGGGTATACAGGAGAGGTAGGAAGGAAGTCATTCAGATAGGCTCAAACATCGGACACTGGAGGACAAGGGGGAAAGAAGACATGGCAGGCTTAAAGGTAGCCAGCAAGGGGTTGTCAGAGGCAGATGCTACAAGACTTTAAAGACCCTTTCTATCTGAAGGCTATGAAGAGCACATGGATGGTGTTTCCTTTGATATGAGGGAGAGGGGCACAGCTGCATCCACAAGAAATCAGGCTACAAAATTTGTTCTCCAGATATAATTAGCCTAAGTTTAGTTAAACTGCAGGTATATTGCAAGAGAGATCTCTAAGATAGATCAGTGGAGAAACTCAAGAGCTTCCCTCTTGATTACGAGGGGACTCCATAGTGAGGTATTTGGCTTTCTGAGTAGCTGTAGCAGACATGCAAACTAGTAGTCATGCATCAGAATGACTAGGTAAGAAACTTAAGTTTTCAAATATACTTCTTAATGTTAAAATTTATTAAGATACAGAAATAAGGAGTATTTTACTGGAAACAGAAAAAAAGAAAGGTTCCAACACTGCATGAAAATAGCAAGGCCTCCATTAGAACAAATCCAAGTTTGAAATGCACTCTTGTAAACGTGTGCAGTATTTATATAGGGGGCAAAGACTTTTACAGCAGTGCTAGGAACAACACAACAAATTGAAGAGGAGAAAAAACATGTACTGAGTAATAGGAAAAGGTTTTTTGCGTGTTAGACCTGTGACTCTACAGGATGGTCTAAAGTAAGTGTGCTGAGACACTTTAAACTGTGCTGAGACACTTTAAACTGTGCTAGATGAACAAATGGGGAAAAAAACTGTAGAAATTCATGCCTAAGGGATGACTTTTGCAAGCCTTGCACTGCTGGACGTGAGTGCAAAAGGAAGGATTTTCACAAAAGCAAGAAAAAGCTGGCTTTTCCCCCCCCTTCCTGACCAAGATAAGAGGTCAGGAAATTCAGATGCCCATGCATATGTCTTGCAGAGACCATACATACCGGACCCATCACCATAACCAACACATTTTCTTTTAAGCATCTTTTTTTCTTTGCAGTTTCATAAGGCTGCCTTTTTTTAAAAAAAAACTCAAGTGAGCTGTGCATGTTTTATAGTCAATACATCCATAAACCAACCGCACCAAATGCTAGAGCAGCTTGCTAAAACTCATTCAGGCAAGTCCTAATTAAAAAGAAAAGAAACCTTTGCAAACAGCATGTCTCCAAGAGGTGAAAGGTCCCCGTGCTGCTTGGTGAGGAAACACCAGGGCCACCTTTAAACTTTAGAGTTTTATTAGTGCCTTTGTCAGCAGCATGTATCTGTGTGTTGTGTTTTAATCGAGGCTCTGAATTTGTCTGTGACAGACTCAAAACAGGAAATTAACACCCTGCGGTGTGGCGGCAAAGCCTCAGAGGAAGCAGCAGTGGGGTACATGAGGCCGAGGATGAACAAAGACCCATAAACATAACGTCACCCATAAAAGTCACACTTTAAGGCACAGGAAGGATACTAAACAACACTTGGCTGCACTACACGCTTGCAGTAAAAAAAAAAAAAAGCCTCAGGTTGAGAGTCAGAACCTTTACAAGGCAGTTATTTTTCTGATTATTTGCTACGGTTTTGTATTTTGAGCAATGTAGTTCAAAGTTAGGCACAGGAAATACCCAACAAGCTCTCAAACGTTACATTTCCACTTGACGTGTGGCTCAGTGCTGAGATATTGCTTTTTATCTACCTCCCTGTTTATTTGGTTTATTTCCTATTCGTAAGGGATTCAACTTTTCTGCAGGCAGCTGGATGGATTTCTACTGTTACCATGGTATTGCTGACCTTTAACATGGGGCTGTTAACATGACCTTTGCTTCTTTCCATTTCTACAAGGATGTTTCAGTGTAAATAGTTTGGAAGCCAAATAGCACCAGGAGATTCCTCCTCTCGGAGACGGGAATGCAGCTAGCTCAGCGAGGAGAGGAACAGGGGAAGAGCTGCAAGCTGATAGCTGACAGCTAATAGCAATATAAAACTGAAGAAGTATCTGGAACAGAGCTCTTTTCTGCAGCTGAGAGATATCTGGCGACCGACTTTTACAGTACTTAACACTACCTGTGAACTGCCCTATCTTGAAAGGAAACGATAGGAGAGACCATGTGCAGTTGCAGGGGCCAAAAGGCAGACTCTGTAGGGCAGAACATCTGACAGTTGTTTGAGTGGGGTAACAGAGCCTTAGGATGAAGAAATATTGGCAATATTGCTTAAGACAGCTATTGTAACTCCTAGGATTTTGAAAGCCTGAAATGTCGTCACAAACAGGGAGGATGTTCACTTTTTAAGAAAGTCAATTAAAACAATATCAGAAACCACCTAATTTACCATGTTAAAAAAAAAAAAAGAAAAAAGAGGAAAACCCACTGTTGTAGCCTCTATCTAATATATTCTTCGCCTCAAGCAACTGTTAATATAGTTACATAAATTCTCATTCTATTAACTTAAATGAAAGGCAAGTCCAAAGTTTCATGGGCAATAGGAATTGCTGCTGTAAATTAGACCAGTGTGCAGCCTTCTGAAGTGAGGGGAACTTTAAAAGATTTCTGCCAGACTCCTCCGGCATGAAGCAATATTTCGAACACTGTAACAGTGGCTAGAAGCTTCAGGAAAGCGTGTGCATTATTGGAAAAAAGTTTTGTTCACAGTGGGAGTTTCCTCTAATCCTGCACAGATTTAGAATTAATTTTTCAAGAGAGACAAAATAATACCCTAAATTCCATTAAAATTTGGTGGGATTTATGTGCCTAACATCCTAAGACCTGAAAATCTTGAGCTTTTATGTTGAGCCTATGCCGTAGAGCACGAGAGGGAGATATTTCTTATATAACTCAAACAGTTCAGATTATATGCCAGTAATCCAAACCACCTGTGGATCACTGCAGTCAAAAATTTGTGGGGTTTTTTTTTTTCCTCTTCTGTTTTTTAAAGCAGGGTTTCTAATACATTTAGGCTTTGGACAGACTGCAAAAAGCGCAACTCTTGGGTGAGCGTCAGGGCAGCCACAAAGCTACCCTAGTTTTCACGCCTGGTGGCTGGTCCCGACAAGCTCCCCCGTGAGCAGCTGCAGCTTGGTGTTGGTGGAGAAAGACAGCTATGCAGAGAGAGCACCAGCTGCAGATTCCCCTGTGCCTGGGGAATCCCCAGCTAGGGACATCAGTCGACTTCGAGTTCTTTGAGCTATCAGAGCAGCACAGAGGTGCTAGATCAGCTTTGGGTACGGCTCTGGAGTGGAGGTGTCCCAGAATTTCCACCCATTACTAACTCAAAATATGCTGCAGAATTAGAATAGCTGCATTGACTTTGCATGGATTGTCTAGAAGTGACTTAAGATGATAAAAAAGGATAAAAACAAATTGCTACCTTATATCAATAGCATTTGAAGAGCGTACTGCTTGTGGATTCCTACCTTCTTTTTTTTTTTAAACACATAGGATTAAAACGCTAGAGATGGGTCCAGTCAAAATGTCATCTGGACTCTGGCAGCTTGAACACGTGGCTCCCCACATGCAGATTTTAGATGATACTCTGCTCTGACCAATACTAATGCAAAAAGTCAGCAAGAGGAAAGTACCAAAATAAATGTAAAAGCCTTCCACTACCAAACAGGAAGCAAAGCAGCCCCAAGAAACTATGCTGTTCGCCGTGGATCCGCTCAAATCAGATGTTATTGAAGAGATTCAACCCAAACTAGGATTCTGTGACGACAAGTTTAAAGACATGTCACAGATTCAAATGGAACCTAAAATTATTACAGAGTGTTTTGTCTTTTCGCTCTATATTCCTGTCCTATGTAATGAGATCATATTGCTATTAGAGCCAAATGCTCGCTCTCACCGCTGCTGTTATGAGAGGCAAACAGAAGCTGCCAAGACCTCTAGTGAGGCATTTTAAATGAAAATCTATATACATTTTTTTACTGCCCTTTCTATCACCATACAATGTTTTACAGTGTTAACATTCTGATATGGTAATTACTTACCTAGCAAAGAGTAAAGCTGTGCCTGATTTCACAACATACAGCTGATAATGGGGTACATATAACATTAGAAATATTTTGTTGAGTAGAAAACCTGAGATGGGAGTTGAGTAGAAAACCTGAGATGGGAGTTGGCTGCTATGGGTTTTTGAGGAGCTTATATAAAAATTAAAATTGGAATAGACTCAAAGGCCTCACTTGTCTCTCATTTTTACAAGTGACAATCCAAAAGAACCCCCAAATGCCAAATGAGCAATCATAGAGTAAAATCTAGTGTGACGGAAAGCCAATTAAGCCAACATAAAAAGTTAATTTTAACAGGAGTAGGAACTTAAGACAAAGCCATTTTCAGCAAAACAAGTTGGCTGTAATGGTGCCTTGTTTCAAAACCCAGTAACAATCATCTTCGGATAAATATGCTGTAAATATGTTCACAGAACTAAAAAAAACCAATTTTCTTGAGAATATACTGTGAAAATGGGATTTTCAACCAGTTGGCACTTGTCAATAGGCAGCTCTACTGTCAGAGCACAGGCAGTCTTATTCCTTAGGTATGCACAGAGACCAGAGTACAGACACATCCACTCTGAACACTTACAGAATTGCCACTGGCACATGTAGCTGTACTGTTTCTTTAGTTTCTCAGGCTGGTGTTTCTACAACAAAGTTGCTCAGATAATCCAGAATTACAGTAGGATCTGGTAGTGCTATCCAAACTGCGTCTGCCATTCATCTCCAATAAAGAGGCAGGACACAAGGTAAATAGATACAGCCTGAAGAGGCAAGCTTAGTGGAGATCAAGAGTGTAATGCAACAGAACTGGACTGCTTTTTTGGCTCAGATTATTATTGCTGGCCCTAACAGACCTAGTGATCCTGCTCCTGATTTTTTGAGATCTTTGTAAGTTCATCCAGGATTTACTTCAGAGGGCAGACTGATATATACCCAGGAGATTAACTGCAGAAATCTCAGGACAACTTTCCTTCTTCAGAGGAAAGTTGTAGCAATGCAAGGGGCAATTCCTAGGCTTCATCTTAGTTTCCCACTTTTTTGCTGATATATTTGGTGAAAAAAGTGAGAGGGGATGAGAGAAGAAAGAAAAAAATAAGCAAGTGGAGGTCAGATAGATATAAACTAAAACAGATTTAGTGTTTTTTCACTTAGTTTGCAAGTTTTGCTTAAAACTGTTTCACTCCCTTTGGTACATTTTAATCTCGGAGACAAGGCCAACATATACAAGCCAGCTAGAAGACAGGAAAGGGACAAGAGTTAAAGCTTTTCACTCAAGACTAGAAACAATCAGTATCAAGGCTGCAACTAGAACTCAGGTTTGCACAGCCCTGGTTTTGCAGTTACATTTCTGGGACATATCATGTCCCAAATAAGCCTTTTTGACTTTCTCTGCATTACTATCAGAATAGCCTTTTCCATTTACAAGGCAATCTGATTCTCCTGCGTCATAAAGAAAAATCAGGATCACATTTGCTGAAATCAGATGATGTAACAGGTATCAATTTGTTACAGGTGCTAGGAGAACAAGGTTCAGTACCAGTTTTTTCTCTTGAGGAGCCATTCCACAAGATAACAGACAATCTTCTAAAGTTTACTCCTGAGGATTACTTTTGGTCTATTAAAGACAAAACGCAGTTTTGTCTGAGTGTCTCAGGACTAATCTAGAACAAACAGGTTTGTTTTTTCCCCTAGGTTGTCTACTGAAATAGAGTAATACCTGGGTTCAACAGCTCATGAGTTTAACTTAAGCAATTGTGCTTGTGTAGCTTAGTTTAAACAGACTTACTCCTAGATCTAGAAAAGACATTTAGGGAAACATTGCTTCTGAATGGATTACGTAACACTTTATAAACCTTTTTCTTAACTAGCATCTTTGCCAAATAGCACCTCATTGTAGTTCTTCAACCTTACAATAAAAATATGAAGAACCTGTCTGGCCACTAACAGCATTCACATAAGGGGATTTTCAGTCTAGTTATATATAAGCATCCTCTAAGAGGTTTAAACCACAAACTTTTACTGTAATATAAAAAGAGACTGTGCAGGACTTTCTAAAAACATTTGTGCAGAGGTATGAATAGCTGCCTTGGGGAAACTCCCCCGTATAAATAGAAATAGCTGTTATTGCCCATGCTGTGCAAAGGCTCAGAGGGAATCATTACAAATATTCTTGCAACTTATTCCGTTTGAATGTAGTGGTTTTTCAGAAAGACATCTCAATAAGTGGGAAAGTCAAAAAGCAAGCTGATTAAAAAAAAGCGGCAGTGTTTACCAGTACAACGCTGGCAGTAAGGACTGCCCCCCACCAACACACATATTTCTGCCCAAGGGGCCACCAGCATTCTACCCTCCACTCCATGAGATCAAATTGCTCTTTTCCCTTAGGATTTGTAACTGAAGCAAGACCATTTCTCAGTTTCATGGACTGCACTCTAATTAGCAAAGTATCAGCCCAGACCTTAGGATGTCTGAAAAATTTAGATCTAGGATAAGGAGGGAAAAAAAATACAGCCACCAATATAAACCTATGGATTCTGATGTTAACACATGGCATTTCTCAACTGCGCTCAATTACAGCAGAGACTGCAACAGAAACCTTGTACTCCCCGAAGGCTTCAGCTACAGTGTCTTCTCTTGTCCTCTTGTCCCCAGAGGCTTCAGCTATAATGTCTTTTCTTGTCCTATTAGTTGCCCCAAAATAAGGGGAAGCGGTCATGAATGACTGACAGCAAACCCATTTTTTTCATGTCTCCAAAGTACCAGGTGTAAGAATGGCAATTTAACAGTGAGGAATATTTAAATTAGCTACTATTTATGCTTATGTAAAGTTATTGTTGTTACCAAATTTTCTCCAGTGTTTCCTGGACACACATTCTCAGCTTTCTAGAAATTTGGCTAAGGTTATCAACACCAACAAAGGAAGCAGCATGAGAAAGAGAAAACCTGAAACAGCAGAGATTATGAAATATAATCTATTTTGTTTCATTTCTGAGAGAGCCATTCACAATAAAACTTAATGCTGAACTCAAACTGTGTGCCATTAAATCTCTCAACAGTAGAGCCCTTCACAGTTTTCAGGACTTCTCACATACGACACAGGCTGCCTGGGGAAGAGAAAACCAACTAGTTTTGACACTTCAGTTGCTGTTTACTGATGCTATCTGCTTAAATCTTGCACAGCAGTGAAAAAACCCAACATTCTACTGCATGGATATCACACAAAAAATTTTAGTGACCTGCCAGGAAGTCTCCACTTCTTTTCACCTTGAAGTTGTCCAAAGGAATAACCTTCAAAGTCATTAGTAGTTTGTTGGGTGCCCAACCTGAGGTCAAGGAGTCACAGAGCTCAGCATTTCATGAGGAAAAAAAATAAATCAAGGAACTTGAATATGACTTTCAGAATACAGGGCAGAGTCTGAAAAGTGTAAAACTAGAATTTGCAAATTGTTTTTTGAAGAAAAAAAAAAAAAAGCTAGGCTTAGAAGATGACTACTTTTAAGAGCTCATCGAGTCAAATTGCCAATCTAAGTATATATACACACACAAACATCCCTCCATCCATCCAATCAGTAACCAAAAGCAGGAAACTGGGATGCAAAAAGTTTTTATTCTTTAATTTTATTTCTCTTCCTAGTTTTACTTAGCTTGGAAGATCAGAAGAGATATTTACAACAGTGGAGAACATAGTCCTACCTTTAATTATATCCAGAGACTTCATAATGAATTGAAAACAAATTTCTAATTTTGTAAGACTAACAAGGCTGAAGTTTTTCCATGCCATGTGTTTGACTAAACCAAATTTGGAGGGGGAAGAAAGGGAAGAAGAGGAAGAAATTCAGTCAACAGCTCAGCTATTTCTAAGAATGAGGGGCATCAAAAGTAAATTGGTTTTGCAAAGCTCAAATTCTATCGACCTATTCTTTGAGCATCCCTAACATTTCTAGACCTTGGAGTAGGAACATTACATTTTACTAGAGAAACTTTTGCATCAAGGATGGGCCTTTGTGGTTCCTGGGTACCTCTACCTCAATTCTGCCACACCAAGCTCTTGCAAATGAAAAATAAAATAAAGTCTCCACTTGCACCTAGAGATATTTTAGCAGTTAACATTTCCTAGTCCCTCTTCATTTAGCAAGCTGCCATCTCTCATCAGTTCAAACTGTGTATACTATTCAAACCAGGAAATTTTAATGTGCTCCATATATTTACAACTTCTGCTTGCAACTGCCACAGAATATCTGAATTCATTCCAGCTTGAGAAGCAGCAGATAAATCTGGATTTATTTTTTCATTTCTTAATGTAATACCTCTTTCTGTTTCCTTTGCTTGGGAAACTGATGTCAGGGACCTTGCCTGTTCTTGGTAAACCAGTGAATCCCTGGATGGTTTTAATAACTCTAAAAAAATATGCCTTTGAACTGAAAACAGGGGGGTGCTTGGGGGAAGACCCGGGGGCATGACCAAAGAAGTAGGAGGTTCTGGTCTGGAGAAAGGATGCCTTTTGGGTTTTAGTGTAGCAGAGGAGTCCAGTGGTAAAGACTGGGAGGGGCTGAGCACAATCTAAAGACCTGCAGAAGAAAACAGGAAAGTGAAGGTGGACATGAAAATAAGCATTAGACAGTGCGAGGGCTACGACTGACAGGTCCAGGACACATAAGCAGTGGAGCAAGGTAAGGAACAGGCAGCACTGGATCTGGGTGGGCGGCACATTTACAGTGGGAAGACATAAACTGCCCGACTGAACAAGAAATCCAGGAAGGGATCTGTGATCTGAAATCAGGCAGAACGAGAAACAAGAAGGTGAGCTGTCGAAGGAGCTCAGAGACAGGCTGACCAAGGGGTGGCTGTGGGGACTGACACATGAAATTAGGAGCAAGTTAAGAAAAATCTAGTTTAAAGACAAGAAAAATCTTCTGCATAAATGGTACAGAAGAGTTTGGGCTTGCTGAATGAAGCCTACTCTCTTCCAAAGCCTGAAATGGGACCTGGGCTACCCACATTCCCCTTTGCTTCCATATCCATCAATATTGGTGGAGCTGACTAGCAAGGTTTACATTTCATTCCACGCTTGTACTTGTCCAGACAGAATAACAACCTGCTATGACTACCAGTTAGTCCAAGGTAGTTCCAAAGTCCTGCTGCTGAGTCATCCAAATTGTCTGCACTAAAAGGATGTTAACATTACAAAAATAACAGTTAAGAAATGCCGGAAAGTCTCTATCCACTACAGGTCTGGTGTATGGAACAGAGATGGCACTCCCCTTTCAGCTTATGTTGATAACACACACCGCTGGCTGCACAAGCAATACAGCAAACAACACAGAAGATTCCTGTAGGAAAACCCTGCATCAGCCTGCCTTTAGAACAGGAACTGAATATTGTATGTAAAATAATGATGACTTTAAGAACTACCTCATAATGGCTTTGCATGGACGTAATTCATCCTACGTGCATTCTCTCATTTACCAGCCACTGAATGCTTCCCTTTGCAGTCTTGATCTAGAGCCCCTATTTTTACTCAATTATTTGACAGCAAGTTTATATATATGACATCTGAATACATACAACCTCCAGTTTTCCACTGCCTGAAAGTCAATGGCAGCTACACAAGAAGCGGAAACAAAGAAACCTGTGACCACTTGGGCTGATGTCCTGCATAAACTGAGAATTTTACCCAGCAAGTCCTGCTGCAAGTCCAAAACATCTGACTAAACTAAGTATATTTTTCAGAAAGGCATCCTGTGTGGAGGTCAAGATTTCAACTGATGGAAGATCCCCTACATCATTATATAAGGTGCTTTTAAACTGAACTACTTCATTACAATTTTACACTTGGTATTTTAGTATGAACTCATCCAATTTGTTTTTTTGTACCAAAGTTCACCAATGCCAATGACTACAAAGCCAGAGATGGTGAAAACTAGTATAGACGAAGTATGTACCATGCATTATTTTAAATATTTTATTTTCTATTAACAATAGCAAATAGTTCCAAAGGAGCAGTTTACATATGACCCAACAGACCTTTGGTGAGCACCATAAGCCTGATTGTACTTTTAACTACTTGAAAAGTGCAAGTTACACAGATTTTTTTTTTTTTTTTAAGAGACTTTCTCCTTTATTTCTTTATTGCTTGGATATTGAGGTTGAGTGTTTAAGAGAATTTTAAAAACAGCGCTTTCATTTTACAGTGTCAGAGCAGGACAATAAACAATTATATATGTTTTAAATATTCATTAGAATAAAAAAAATTACATCCTTTTATTCAAAGAAAACTCCTACTTGAGGTCAGTCGATCTTGCTCAGCAAAGAGCTTGAGGCTGGCCTGCAGGTTTCAAGGGCGGAAGCCTACCATATTTTACAGAGTTTCTCAAGGGAAATAGTCTCGCTTCTCTGCTGATAGTTGAATGGAGAAAGCTGCCACACAGAGACATGTGCTAAGCAAAAGGAACAAAAACAAAGGTCTGTTTACACTCTAAGCTCAAGTTAGAAAACAGTAGAAAAACAGGAAGGCACATTCTGAACCTGGTACCCTTTTGGTTTCCGTATGCGGTTTCACACTTCTGAAGTAATGGACCGATGTTAAAACTCCGTGTGCTTACACCTTGCTGCTCGTGGCACAGTCACACTTGAGGAGCTGTGGAGCACACTGTATAGGTGCACGGCGGTTCTAGCACAGTCTCTACCAAAACAGCGATAAAAATTAGAACTGTACCAGTTGGTGGCAACAGTGTGATGTGAATGATGAAACATAGCAAAGGTAAAGGTTTCATATAAATGTTCACACACAGACATCAGGAGAAGAAATGGAGAGTGGTGGAAATAAAAAAAAAAAAACAACCCTCAATGAGAAGCTAGAAGATGCATGTTTTATGCTCTGCCTTAACAGTCAAACGAACTGTAGTTCATCCAGTGCTGCTGCAAACCACTTTTTTAAAAAGAATCGTATTCCATGTGACCCAAAGCTACCAGTTGCTCCAGGCTTTTAAATCTTTCCCCAAAAAACCCCAGAAAATCGGGCAGGGGGAGGGGAGATTGGGCGTGACTGCTTCCCCCAACTCATCCACTTGTCAAATGACGCTGCTGAAATTCTGATCTTGCTTTCATTTATTCATTTTTACAGCAAACAGCACAACAAAATCTCACCCTCTTGGGGATTTCTAGAAGTAGGTGATAATAGCTTCAGAACATATCATTAAAACAAGGATATAATTAGGACAAATATACTCCATTAAGCACAACAATTTTTCCATCAGCTTTCCATCAGTGGAAACAGGGTCAGGTCTATTAGACGTAAACAGATTGAAGAAGACACCAGGGCACATGGTCTCGTTTTTTACTTCCTGTTCCAATTTCTCTTCAGCTGAGCTTTTAAGATATCCTCACTTTGTCCAAAAAGAGTCGTGAATTTGCAGCTGGGTGCTTATAGATAGCCAATCAGCTGCCAGCAAGCTTAGCTATTGTCCATCTAAAAATGGATGGCAACAGCAGACTGCCACACCCGAAGAGCTGCTTCAATGGGGACTCCGAGACCCTTGTAATAGATTCATCAAGATGATAATTCTTTTGCATACTGTTCTGCAGTGTCCCAGTATTACTGTTTGGAAAGGGGATAAAATACTTGACATTTTTATATAAATTAATAGATAGTCAGCACAGTACATAACCACATAGCAAACGACTAGAACACTTACACCAAAGGAATAAAATTTACCAGTCATGCCAATACACCTATTCATTTTACATGATGGAGTGGAGTAACTCCACTGAATTCAAAGACAATACTTTTAAAACTCAAGATTCAAAAACCTTATGCAAAGCTCAGTAAGTTTCTTCAAATCTTTACAGTTAGTGCTTTGGATAAGCAATTTGGATAGAGTTTGGCCTCCAGCATGTCATGAAGTTTCCTGTCAAAGTTTGAGAACTATTTTCCTCAGACTAATCCCTTGGCAGTTTTCTCTACTACCTCCATAAGCAGGGAAAAGACAAGAGTGCTCTAATACACAAATAATCATGATGCAAGAGCACACACAAAAAAGCATACAGTCAAGGGAGTAAGCAAGTTTACAGAGCCAACATGTCTTTTCAGAGAGAAATAATAGCCAAATGGGAGACCAAGCAGCAGGGGACAAAACAGATTGCACAGTTTGAAGAAAAACAGGTGGGGTAAAATGAAATTCAGTCCAAATTGTGTCTGGTTCTGAATAATATAGATGAAAACTCTAGACACAGCAGTACATTTTTTACTTGCAGTCAGATATGCCAAAAGGACATTTGTTTGTCCACACATGTTAAGCCAGTCATTATAATAAGAGATTACTAAAGCTCTTCACCCTCAACTAACAGCGTCTGAAACCTAGACCTTTCCTCTGTTGTTTAGAACAGCTATAGAAGTTTTTTGTGCATTTCCTCTTCAAACACACAACCTATAAATCTATGGAATAAAAGTGTCTCAGCATCATTTTCCTGCCCAAATCCATACATGGAGACCAAACATAGCTTGCTATTCCTCTGATCCAGCTGAAGGAACTCTTTGAAACAGTGTGGGTTAAAACCCACATTCATATTTATCCTGTGACACAAGCTTCTATAGAAAAGGTTTAGCATCATTGCCTAAGCCTGATTGACATTTTTATTACTCAATTCACTAGGAAGACTTATATTTTCCAGTGTACTGCTTCTGCTGGAGCTGGACTTTTGGGCAATACACCAATTACCCATCAGGAAGTGAAAAAGTAAGAGCACACATTATTTATGTATGTTAGCAGTCCTGTCACGAGTACAAGCAGTGATTTTATGGGTGTCAAGGGACCATAAACCACCACAAAAAATTCAAACATACCACGTAACCTAACATACGTAACCTCTACATTAGCCAGATCTTGCAGCAAAATGTTCTGTTCCAAAATGGTTGCCTTAGTGTAAGTACAACTCAAAATACTCTAAGACAGATTAATGCAACATAGCATTTAAGTATCCTATTGACTTGCTTTACTTCCAATCATTCCAGAGCAGAGCATTCTAACTAAAAGATTACCACAGTGGGATAAGAAAAGGCATATTGTATTCAACATAATACTGTCATTGCAGAGATGTGTCAAGGCCCTGGAAGAGTTGAGAGGCAATCTCAGGAAGTACTTAGGAGTGTCTTACTTTAAATTTAGGTCAGTGCTTTGAAACTCCAACTTGCAGGATTTGGAGAAAGGCTAGCACATATTCAGGAGTTCAGTACCTAGTGACACAAGAGAAAGCATGTAGATTTACACAGCTTTAGTCTCAACACGTGACAGCTGAGGATAGTAAACACAGCTCAAAGAACTATAGCATACTTAAATATCTGCTTAAAAATTATACCAGTTCTCAAAGATTATCACTATGACCAATTCATTGTGTCATCTCAGTCTCAGCTCAAGGTCCTGAAGAATGACAATAGTGCCCAGCCCATAGCTTTCCCCACCTTTCCTTTCATCCTGCCAAGCAGAAGTGCCATGAGTATTTTCCGAGCTGCACTATCTTCTGCAGCTCCAGCTCTTTGCTGTGTCACCTGCAATCAACACATTAAGCTCCTACCTCTGGCTGTCTCAGTCCCTCTTCACAAACAAACTCTCCACTTCTTTCAAAAGTGGGAGTGGGGTCATACTAGCAGAATAACCTCTTACTCTCAAAGGCTATCTTTTCTCTTCATCTACCCTCGTCTTCCTTGCAATATCCCTTTACCTTTTTCCCCTCAAGATCTCCATTTTTCAGTTCTTCTCTGCAGATAAAAGTGTGAGGGCCACCATGGCTGGGACACTTGCCCAGCAAGAAGAGGCTGAGGAACCAGAACTTCCTCAGTCTAGAGAAGAGCTGGTTTTGGGGGAGGCCAACAGCAGTTCCCCAGTGCCTGTGGGGAGGTTGCTGAGGGGGTGGAGCAATCCCTCCTCGCCCAAGTCAAAATATACCGATCTGTGAAAGTAGTACCTGTAGTTGCTTTACAAAACAAAGACAGTGCAAGGAATCCCCACGGCAGGGGGGTTGGACTAGATGACCTTTAAAGGTTCCTTCCAACCCAAACGATTCTATGAATCTCTAATCTCTTTAACCCCAAGCCCTCAGAAGCAACATATTCAACAGTGGAAAAAAAGTCATTATCTTTTATTAGGTATTAACATCAGTTATTGATGCACTAGGTGGGGTTTAGAATTTCTTCCTTGTTCAAAGTTCCTGATAGCTGTCCAAAAGCAAAGCTGTCACCTGGCTAGTCTTTGCAAGCCAATGTCTTGCAACAAAGTCTTTTCAGACTGCCAGAACCATGTCATCAAAGATAGACCATGTCCCTAAATCTTACACCAAGCCAGGTGCCCGTGGTGATAAAACATCCTCCCAAAGACAGCCTGACCTTGGCTGCCGCACAGGTGCAGTTATCAATCAAGGTTTATGAACACAAAGCCGGCCCAGCGTCTTCGTCCTGGACAGACAGAATGGATGCCCTGGTGTTGGATAGGCAGGTGCTGATTGCTTCACCCCCTAGCACCCACTGCTGGCCAGTCCAGAGCTGGAACTCTGGGTTGAGAGAGGAACAGATGCACAAAAATATGTGCCTGAAGTCATAGTTGCTAAAGGACCAGCAAGGTGACAGGTTGTACAGCTGGAGGAAGATCTAGAGAGAGAAATGGATCATGTTGCAATTAGAATTTAAATGGTGTAGCTAGTAAGAGATGTCATCCATTAAGCATCTACCTTAAGAAGAAGAAATTAGATTCCTGAAGTATTGCTCAAGAATTTATACAGAAACTTCAAAGTATGTTGTCTCTATGGCTCAGGAAGAGGAAAAAAAGTTCAAAGATCTAACAGCTCTGTATTGACCTCATCTGTTTTAAGGTAGTTTTCCCATGGCCTAAACTGGCCTAGGTGATTCCAAATTTTATGTTTAAAGTGGGCAGATACATAGAGCAAAGAGGCCTGTTAAACATCCCGTCTTTTTTTAAAGGCCTGGAAAAGTGACTTAGCAGTAGTTTTTTCTTGCATACATGGGACATTCCCTTAAGGAAACAGGGACCCTTCCTGGTAGACATTTTAATGGAAAAGCAACAATGAGCTCACACATTCTAAGACACCCAGGAATCTGCACAGAAAGGAGACAAAGTTTATGAACACACAGTGCACAAAAACTTTACAAGCCATGTTAACAAGACAAAACCATAGGGTATCAGGCTTCACTAGTCCTAGCACTCCTAGGATTACATATTTGAATATAATCCCCCTCAATGAAACAAGCAGAGACATGGTAGAATACCAACACTAAAACCAAAACAGAGTATCCAAAGCATTTACAGGTGGTAAAAGCATGTCCGTATAACTAATCAGAACAAAGGATAAGAGAAGTTTCCGTTCTCTGGTGGTTTTGGAAAGGAAAACTTACTTTGCATTGGCAGAATGCTAAGACTGTACACAAATTGAGACGTCGTTAAAAAAGCCAGAGTAGAAGCAACATTTGTCATTTGCCCTACAGCAAAAAGGGACATTTCAAGCAAAAAATGTTAAGTTCTGATAGAGAGTTCTACAAACATCTCAAGAGTAATTAACAGAATAAACACAGATCTGTCTTTTGATATTGCCAAATTTGCTTTTGTTACTGAAAAGTGGCCAAGGAAATTTTTTTTGGGGCCAATATCTACCTATAATCCTGAAGTATGTCTTTAAAGTATTTTCTGTACTTGAGCACATGTGTTTCAAGGCTTCAAAGTCAGTTTTAATAGTATTTTTAATACACTCATGGGTTTTTCCATGCCAGTTTGAAGTATTTAGATACAACAGCGAAAATACGCCAGTATCCTGTTTTACTGATAGATTTCATGTGCCTCAGTTTTCCTAAGTGGATTTCCCAGATTTGCAGGCAGAAAGTTTCACAGACTCAGGAACAGGAGTTAACTCTCCTGGTTTCCTGTTCAGTGACTTAATGAAGAGGCCATCCTGCCTCTTTTGCACGTGTACATTGTATAATACCTTTGGGGACTAAGGGGAGAGGAGATGTGCCTACATACACAAACCCATATGCATCAAAATGAACTACTCTGTGTGATAATGCAGACTATTTTTCCATAGGACACCTGCCAAAAATAAACAATTGGCAGAAGATGTACATTAGTATGTGTTCACCCAAATATTCGCATCTAAACACTGCACATCTCACTGGGCTTTGCAGCCATTGGATTGAGGGATAGTGAGAATAGCACCAAGATTCAGATCATAGTATTTACAGATAAAATCTTGATCCATCTACAAATGCTCTATTTAATATCTCATGTAAAGGTTTGCATAATGGTCAGGTATACTAAAATAAAAATCAATTTACAAACCAAAAATAGGACATATATTGTTGTCACAAAGCATTTATTGCAGATAGCTTATCTAGCTCTCATCACAGCCAGACTTCACCAGGATAACCTATTCAGTACAATACGTTTAAAGGTTTGTAGGTCCTTAAAAATCAGAAAGAAACCTAGAGGGCCTACCTATGGAAGTTAGTCACCCAATGAGATATTCAACTACATCTTTACATACTAAAATCCCTAACAAATCTGCTTCTTTGTTTGCCTATGGGCTGAATTGTAAGAGGAGGCTAACTTCCCTAAATCACATGGGTGCTGTAGGAATTTATTAATGCTTATAGCAAGTGCTTTGAACACATATTGTAAAGCTGCTATTCAAGTTCTAAGTATTCAGCAGGTCTAGGTTTGCTCAGAAATTCTTGAACTCTCGAGGAACCTGATCTGAGTTTCAACTGTAAGAAAACTTGAAACCAGTTGAGATTTGCCTGGTCTCATATTTCACTGAGCCTTTAGCATAACTGATAATGATCCCTTCTGATATACGTTCTATTTCCTTGAGTCTTTTGGTTTACTTTCTAATGGCTGGGCAACGTAAACATGTGACATTGCTTTTGCAAGAGAAGTGTGCCCCTAGCAAGTTGCTCTAGGTATCTTACACATTCATGTGTTTCATGCACTGTAAGCCCAGCTAGTTCAGACATTTTTGATACTTAAAATATAGCTTTATTAGGAGGCATCTTAGAATACAGCCACTGTGTTGAGCAAAAAAGCCTACAGAAATATATACCTCTTTGCCTGAAACAGTGATAAAAATGAATTGAGTGCAATTATGCTATGAGTGCAAAGCCTTTCACATCCTTATTTCCTCTGTCTTCCATGAATGACTTTCATCCCTGAAGAGTCTTGAGGAGTGTGGGGAAACTTTCCAGAGCTCACAGGATTGAACCTAGCTCTGGAGACCCAAGGCCAGCAGAAGATTCCCATTGAGCTTTAGACTTTGTCACTCAGCTGACTGCAAACAACTACATACCCACAGCATTACAGATGTGTTTCTGACTGTCCTGTAACAGCTAGGATGCACATTTTGCAGCCTGCCTCCCCCCATCTAAATCTAGCTCTATTTAGAAGAGACATTCAGCTGAGTGCTCATAGTATCCAAGTAAACTCCAAAGTACAGAATGGGACCTTGTCTCTTAACGGCATCCAAAACTCTCGCAGAGCACAACCTAACACAAAGTTCATCAATGCTTATATGTTAATTACTGCACAGTTCAGTCAAAACTACATGTCTCTTTCTAAATCACCATTTGCACCATAGTCTGGGGGGAAAAAAAAAAAAAATCAGAGGCAAAAATACTCATTTTTCTTTAGCAATAATAACATCCTGCCAATGCTAGAAATCTTGGCATTATCCAAAAAACATTGAAGTCTAGAAAAATCAGTAAGGATCCCTTTTTCCATATCCATTTAAGTACTTTTGCATCTCCTCTTCTCAGGTTCAGCTCAGCAGGTCACATCCGCATCCAGTATCTTATAGAACCTGTGTATGAGGGACTTAATATCTAAATAAACTCTAAACATCTTATCACATCATTTTGAAGAAATGTCAAGTACAAACACATGCCAAGATTTTCCTTCCATATACCCAGTAATTTTGCTAGTATTTTTCTACCACTTATAAATATCCAAGATATAAGGCAAAAAAGATACAATGCAAAGTAATTAAGAATGAGCAAACCTCCATATAAAACCTGATGTTTAATGAATCACATGGGTATCTTTGACACTTCTTTTTCTCTACAGGGTGCCATTCCTCAAGCCATGCTTCCTTGGCCAAGCCTTCTCCTGCTAGGAGAAACCATCTTCCAGAAAGCCATAAAACCAAAACATCAACCTCACAGCACACTGCCAATCAAACACCTATCTCTTCCTCCAGAGACTAGTTCCTACCATCATCTTTGTGGCAAGTAGCCCTTTATTTCTTCTTTTATAAGGTCAGGTGTCCTCACAAGTCTCCATACAATAGCACCTTCCTGAAAACTTCACCAATGATTCCTTCTCCTCCTTATATGACCTTCCCCTGAGTGTTTTTATTCCCTACAGCTGTGCTCCTTCCTGCACCCTATTGTCTGCCTTCTACCCTTCCCTGCCTTGTGTGTTGTCTTTTTTTAACCCCCACCCAATCAGGACAATTTGCCTGTACACAAAATTTATTCTTTTTCCTTAGATATTTATTTGCTTTATTCCTCGTCTCACCTCTAACATTACCAAAGTCCCTGAAGACACTAAAAAGTGCTGTTGAAAAAGTTAATAGGAATGACCTGATTTGTACTTCTTCCAAAACAAGGTTGATGTAAAGTGGTTGTTGCCATCTGCCATCAAATAGAGGGAAAACTCAACTACCTCTGAAGCAGCTGAACATAATGAGGAAATATTAAGGATTATTAATGAAAAAAAGCTGTGAACTGCTGCAGCTTGGCTATTGCTTTGCAGTTCATTAACCTTTCCTGCAACACTGGCAGAAATTTCAAAATTTCTGAAGGGGTGGGCAGACATAAAGGAAAGCCTTTTGCTTCTAGCCCCCTACTAAAATTAGGGACCTGAGACTCCTTGAAGTTGCCCAGTTCTCCACTAAGTTCAATCATTCACCTCTAACAAAATCACTACCCTTTTTGGTGTGTCAGTTTGGGGTACCTGAAACAGAGAAAAATAAAATCTGCTGGTCACCTTAAAATCTTTATCCTATAATGACCTGAGATGAGAAGTGACTGGCTTGGGTCCCTAATCCTGCAGCCTCTGAAAAACTGAGGTCTTGACTTTGAGCTCCCTAATAACCACACCAGCTGTAGTTGAGATGATTCATAGATTTTCCAACCATTAAGATAATTCAATCTGTTTGAGTAACACAACACTTAAAGTCTTACGTGGTAGTTCATGCAGCACAATGGATCACAAACCATGCTGTAATTTTACTATTTCTAGAACAAAAACTAATTAAGTGACTAAAACTGAAGGAAATAAATTGAAGTTATAAGGCACACGCGCGTAGAATTGTCTTTAAACAGAATGTCCCTTGGCAGTAGCTGAATTCCAGCGCAGGGGTTCCTTAAAGAGTATTTTTAAAAGTCATCTGACTCTGAATTATCATCTTTTCCTAATCTCAGATTCTAGCCTGCAAACAGGAACACTGGGGAAGGACAAATAGTTTAAGTTTATGCACTCCCCAGATCGTATAATCTTGGTAGGGCAGCTGCGTTGCAGCAAGCAGGTTGCTCTATTATATATCACAGATTGCTCCCGATCTATGCAAGCCCTGTCACGGGAAAAAAATAGTCAAGCAAGAGAGGAAGAATGTAGAGCTTTCAGCAGAGGGAGGTATTGACACAGCATATAACTCCAGGGGAGGGGATCTGAGACTGACTGTTTCAGTGCTTGGCTCCAGTTAGAGGCAATATACACCTCCTCCAGCAGTTGTTTTTTTTTTAAAAAAAAAAAAGGGAATAGCCTGCCCTTAAACAGCTTTGCTGATGTTGTTTTCCTGTTTGCAGATGTTGAGTTGCATTCTGTTGTCAGTGGAAAAAAAAATAAATGAGAGGGTGGGAGGAAAGGAAATAGAGCCATAAATTTAAAGAGAGAAGCCTTTGGTCAAAAAATAGCCACAGCAGATAGTGTAACTAAAACCTGCCTAGTGCCTACGCTGTCAGCACAGCGCACAGGGCAAAGTTACATAATATTTTCCACATTTATTTCAAGCAGGGCAGCCTGCCAGCTTGATAGATTTCTAGAAAGGGTGGGAGAGAGAGAGTGGTTTGATTCACAGACTGCTGTATTTACAGCTCACCCCACAGCCACTGCCTTCCCCTCTTTGGGCGTTTACCTTTACAGTTTGCCAGACAGCAGTGTGAGCATAACCCTGATATAGAAAGTAAGTCACTCTTCAGACTGTCTAAAGCACTACAGCTGCCCAAGTTAGCTTTGGTTTTCTTGTTTTGAGGGTGCTAACGTGCACTGATTTGCTGAAAACTCTGTCGTCGTCAAAGTCCGGAAATTAACAGTAGGAAAAGCGCCTCAACAAAAAGATGAGGAGAGAGGGGAGCTTCAGCTTCTGGTCCTTCACTGTCCTCACCCTCAGCAACAGAGTCCCAAAGTGGAGTCTTTAGAAAGAAAAGGTTTCTGCAGAACTATCGAAACAAAAGTTAATCCATGATCGGTTAAGATTAGAAGTGGGCGTGAATCTCCAAAACAGACCGGAATTTTCTCAGAAGGCAGGGCTGCTCTGGTCAAGTGCCTGGATGAAACCAGCTACCTAGTTTCCTGTGAGGAATTGCTAGGAAAGGTATAATTATATGAAAAACATTCATCAATAACAGTCATACAAATGACTAAATGAACAGTTCTGTGTTATGTGTGACAGGACAATCCATAAAGCAAAGCATTGGCCTGCATATTTCCTGCATTTATTCTATATTTTCTCTACATGTGGCAGGTTCTCCATTGGGACTTCTCAAATACCTCATTAAGATTTTACTATTGCTGGCAAGCAATAACATTGCAGCTTCGCATCAAAGATAGACAGGAAAAATTACTATAATAATGACAAACAAAAAAGTCTGTTTCCTATGTCCAACTTACATGAAGAGAAAAAGGGGGTGAAAGGGAAAAAATAGAACACTGATATCACTGTAATAAACCCAGTATGTTGCCCATAAACCAGACTACAGAAAACAGAGGTTAAGATTATCCTTCCCTCTGCCAACCATAATGTATGCACAGCACCATATATGACTTTGTAGGGATATTTGAATGGGAACGAATGGAAAAATGAGCTGGGCCAATGCTCACCAAACTGAAATGTACCTACACAGCATAAAAGTTGCTAATACAGTTATGCAGAATATTAGTGCCAGTATCATTAAATCAAACTATTCCTCCAAAGCAAGTTGCTCTGACCATGTTTTTTAAACGAAGAAAACAAAAGGATGCCAGCCAAATGCCAACATGTCATAATTTTAACCAGCAAAGAAGAGATGTTCCCAGACCAGCAAGGAGATAAAAAAAAAGCACAGTTCATTAAACAATGCAACGATGTCAAGTGAGGTGTAACATTTCCTCTTGCTAGTAACATTGTGTGCTTTGAAAGTAATGCCTTTGAGCCTGAAATCATCCTTCAAAACAAACTTTCCTTTCAACGTTGGTCTCATCAATTGTTTACAACTTGCGTTTACTGGCTTTGATTATAATGACCTCCCCCAAAAATGTAGGGGATAGAACATCTTTAAAGATTATTTTTGTTTCTTATGACCATGCTTAAAAGGGATCCCTCAATTTCTTTTCTATGTTGGATGACATTTTATCATTTCCACATTTTTTCCAGTCCAAACTTGGAGAGTCTACACACTGGCAAAATCTATAAATTTACCCAGAGAGAACCCAGTAACCTCTTCTTTCCCCCTGAAAAGCAGCCTAATTTTAATAAATGAAAAAAAATAGTATTGAACTTACAATTGTGAGCTAAAAAAAAAGACATCCTAGTATTTGGAAAAGGGTAACCTATTCACAAGCTGATAAAACAGAATAAATTGTCTTTAACACAATAAGCAATGAGATTATGTAGCATCATCCAACTGTAACAGTTTTTTCCACAATGTTATATTGCCATTCATTGAGTTTTCTGAATATTTAAAGATGGAATAATGAAGAGTGACAAGAAGGGAAAATAGAAGCAGAGGCAGGAGTTTGCTGGGAGGGGAAGAACACAAAATCAGAAAAAAATGGAAAAATGGAAATCGGGATGTTTGAGGAGAGCTGAGTCAGACCCCAAAGAACAGAGAGTGACTAGGACAATAGGCTGGGACAAAAAGATACTGGTTTAATTCCAGGCTCAGCCACAAACTCTGCAGCAAGTTGTATGATTTACTTGGAGCCTCAACAAGCTAGTGGTGAAAGGGGACAAAAACCTCCCACCTCAGGGAAGGACTAGCTATGACTATGAGGCACAAAGTCTGTGTATGACCACCCTGCTATGAGGTATGCCAGGGACATACCCCATTTGGCTCCAAACAATAGCTGAGGGACAAGATGCAGTATCTGCACAGTTCCGCACCAAAGTCAGCCAGCTCTCCTCAGCACCAGTGTTACCACCCCAATACGAAATTATTGCCAGACAGGAATACGCACTGCTATTTCAATGCAAAGTCACTATGGATCACTATGCTGTAGCTTCCTAAACACCCACAGTAAAGTTTGCAAAAGCTCAGGTTTTTTTACTTCTGCTGCAGAACCACACTAAATTGTGGTTCTCTTTCTGGGACTTGAGCTAATATATTTGCCCTGTGATATACTCTACCACGTAGAATTAAAACCGTATAATGAACCATTCAGCTCAAAGGAGGTTAAAAGTAGAATATACACTGTATTGACTCTCAAAGGGAGAAGAATTTATCACCCCGGTTCCCGAGGCACTAGTAAATATGTTGCCCATTGTAAATGTACACTTTCCTTTGCTTTTGGCAGTAATTACACAAAAATTATTTAGAATGCAATTTACCTGTTGATATTGCAGTGCTTTAGAGTTCATATTCCTCAGTCTTCAGAAAAGGAAATTCAAAAGCTGTAGCTAGGCAGTAGGATGCAGGAGGGCACTGCAGTTCCCAGGGGAGGGCATGCCCTTTCACCACATCCTGACCACGTCCTCAGGTAGGACCAGCATGAGCGCCGCTTTTCCTCACCCATCATATGCTCCTACCTGGCTGTCCTCAGAAGGGAGGGGTACAATGAGAGCCATGGTGTTGTCAAACAGGCCCTGGGCTGGACACTGGGAACTGGGACCAGCTGAGCTGCAGCCACTGTGCTTCACTACTGCCCCTTTCACTGCCATAGTCTTAATGCTGAGAGATGAGGTACAGCACGGGGTTTTGACATGGCTGGATAGTATCATTTGCATTTACTACAATTATTAATGCAGGGCTTTCTATTTTAACTACAGAAATATTCTGTTAGCCCAAAACGCCATTACAAACTTTAATTAAATTCTAAACTTGAGGAAACTACTTAGACGTTCACAGGCAGTCTCTTTCTTTTGATTGAGAATGAACTTGGATCTTCCTAATGGTGTGGGAAAACTCTTTTAAAAGATATGCCTCACAACTGAGGCTGGTTTTCAATTACATATTTATTTTTATTACAAGGTAGTATTGCTATACTAAGATTTATTATTTACATAATGCTATAAGGTACTTCAAAAACTATAAAGCAGAGAAGCCCCAAAAGCTCTTAATTTATTGACACAGTGTTGCAAGGTGACAAGGGCCCTGAATTGCCAATGAAACTATTGTGTAAAGGAAGTCCTCATCACCTTGTAGGAAATGAAGGATACGCATACTCACTTAAATACACTGTGTTATATTGCTATAGGAGGTAATTTCATCTAGGCCAGCCAACAGAATAGTTTACAAAGTGATATGAAAAGTTGTAACTCAGGAGGCAATAGGGATTTTTTGACAGCTGGGGCAAATTTACCTTAGACATAAGCCAGATGCCAGCAGCTTTGTGACCTCTGTGTTTAGCAGAGGGCTGTTAACATGGCTCCACCACTGCATAGGAGGTTGAGGAGAAGACCTCTACTGTACAGTCAATCACAGCACAGCACTCCTCAAAACCAGAGTGCTTAACAACTTTAGTGCACAGTCATAATGAACTCACAAAGTAGTATCTCTTAAGATCATTCAAGAGCGGTGTTGTCCAGGTAAGATAAGTGCTATCTATTAACAACGGTATCATACAACTCTAATTTCCACCAGAATTACACCAGAAGAAGAAAGCAGAAAAAATGTCTTTTCTGCAACCAATAAGGGTATGACCTGAGAAGACGCATAGCTCATAATCAAGTTACTCCTGCAGCATTATCATAAACACAAAATATACATACTGTAAGACTGCAGAAAACTGCCTTTGGCAAGGTGCCTCTCTGGTCTTAAATTCCTAAGCAAATGTGCTTTCACAGCTACCTCTGTTCTAAGGGTTAAGGGGTAAGATGAGAAGGTTGGTTCCTAGAGCAATGTGAAAGTTGGACGCCTCATGACATTAGAGTTTGGTGTAAGCTGATCCTTTTCACAACTGGTCATAACACAGTTACAGCAGTCCAAGACAAGGCAATGATTGGCCTTTATGTGGTTTCACAGCGCTACCAGATTAGCAGGAATTACACAGCTTTCCACTGCCCAGTGCCTTTCTCCTTCTGAGCCGAAAAGAACAGGTCTTCTCCTAAAGGGTGTGCAGGCCTCTCACAGAGCAGTCTGGACATCCTATGGAAAAGATTTCGCATATATGTAGCTCTTCGATACACATAGAACATTTCAAGAAAGGCATACAGCAACCACAAAACTCCATTCTGTCCTTAATCAGGCACAGTCTAGCCTCAGCCTGACTTAAAATCTTACATGTTTTCTTTAGTTAGGGTTCTCTGTACAGAATGGACTAATATGCCAAAAAAAATAGAAGAGACAAATGTGGTAGGGAAAACAACCGACAATGGCATAGAAGTATGTGTAAATTAAGACACTTCAGCTTTGCACCTTCCTGCTAAGTATAACCCAGTTACACTCCCTTCTCCTGGCACAAGCTGAAGGATTTCATACATTGGAAGTATATCAAATTGCTTTTTCATCTATAATCAATTTTCATTTTTCCCTTTGACAGTGACAAAATTCCATCTGGAGAAAGCACTTTAAAAATCTACATATATTTACCTTGCTTCTCTATATAAATTTTACACGATTGTCTTTAATTACTTGTCATTTGTTTGCATTGTGCATGTGTAGATCTAAATTCTGCTAGTACATGATGAAATGCAAAGGCAATAAAAGAACTTCCGCTTCTCAAATGATATCTTAATTTTAGTAACACCTACATCTTGGTGTACTTGGAGTATAAACTAGATCTAACTTGCAGTCCAAAATGGGGGATTCTGCAGAAATGTGGCTAGATTCCTTTTGTATCACAGGCAAAACCGTTTTCCCAATGTGTCTGAAGATCAGAAAGTTGCAGTTAGGTTTTTTCACTCGGTTGTTCTACTATACATTTGAGATTTAAAAGGCACATATGGCCACACAGAGTTAGGGGGTACAAATTAAACACAGATATTAGATTATCCTATCACTTACAGTTTGCAAATTAATTCAACCTCACTAGGAAAAGAGCTTTGTAACAAACCAATGTAACCACTAAAACTGAAAGGAGATTGAAACCCACATCCAGAGGATGTTACGGCCAGCATTAGAAGACATCAGAAGAAAGTACTGAAGAAACAGGTCCCCCTCTCTGAAACTTATGAGAGCCTACTGCCTAGGCTAATACAACCTCATGCAGCTGAGGAGGTCTTCTGACTGCACAGTTCATCAGCAGGTTCAGTGGGCCGCAATAACGGTATGGCAGCAACAAGTCCTGGGTACCATCCCAAAATAAATGAAAGTACAGACCCCAACCAGACTCTTATTCCTCTTCTTAGTTCTGCAAAATTGAGATACAACCCTGTAGACCACTTTTGTGGTTCTTCCCACTTAGAGGCTCTCAGACTCCTTGGGAATATGAAAGCACACATGCATTTTTTGAGAGGAAGAGAAAAAAAACAAACCAGCCAAGAAAAGCGAGACAAAAACTACCCGAATACTTATATTCAAAAAAAGTGTGCAAAACCTAGCAAGTGCTGGAGTAGGTAAGCAGGACAGTCCTGGTCAAAACTCTTCTTTACAATGTAGTTTTCACCACCTAAACACCCTAAACTACCTCTGCTTGGATTTAGTGGCAGGTGACCCTTTTCCAGACTGCTCAGTCTGCAGAAAGCTGTCACAAAAGGTTCCCTCTGGATTTACAGCTACATGTGCAAAATGAGCTCTGTGACCTTCTGCCTTTGGGGACCCTGTGAAGCAAGCACTACACCACAGCTCCACATACCCTGAGGTCAAACTATAACATCACCTTTGTTAAAACTGTTTGTTCTAATTTGTCAAAGATTTACGTTTCACAGATGAGGAACCCAAAGCAAAACTGGACCTTTAGGTACAGTCCTTTCATTTGTGGCAGCTGAGTCGCACTCCTAAACCAAAACACATTCCCAGGGTGATGCATTCACCCCAGAGAACATCTTGCTATAAGTAGTAAAATAGCATGGGTAAGCACATTTACAATCCCCAAGATAACACTGCTCATACCTCTTTTTCCACAAAGGGACCAGAAACATCCATCCCTCTGCTGATTCCATGTAGTATGAGACATATTACCTATTGCCTGATCATGGAGGTTGTGATTTTCTAAATTGTGCAGAGAAAAACAATAGCTTGGCACAGTATTTAAACCTCCATCATTTGTAATTACTGCAGACAGTGCGGAGTGAAATCCTGCAGAAGGCACAACTCCTGAATGCAAACCAGAACAGAAAGAAGTAAATACGTAACTGCTAGAGAATCATCAATGCTTGCACCAGGATGTCCGAGAACTATTTCTTGGTGCAGTGGGTCATACCTCTAAGGAAATGGTCACTATTTATTGAAGATCTGAACAAAATAAAGGTACTTTCAGTTCGTATGAACCAAATTCAGAGGCAGCAATGAAGCAACGACAGAGGCTCACTGTGCAGCGTGCAGCAAGTGTGCCACAGAGATCAAACCTCAGGTGCTACTGGAACATATTGTGCTCTTCAGCCTCTCATCACCTGCTGCTATTGGCTGACTCTGGGTATCAGATGGAAATATCACACCACAGCTCACCCAAAACTGCACCCACTCTTTCACGGCAACAGACATTTATGACTTGCAGTTTGCGTCATTTATGCCCCCTAACAACAAGAGCCTGCAAATCTGCCTGCATTTGCAAAGTAACCAAACTGCCTTATCTAGAAGTGCATGCTTTCTTGAGGATCTTTTAAGAAAACCTTTATTCTGGCATCTTTTTTTTAAAAAGGTGCTTGATTTCACAGCGATGATAATATTCTTTTGAGAGATATTTTGTTCATAAAATCCTGCTTTAAAAAATCTTATTGCTAAAAGAAATGGCAACAGTAGGACAGTATTTTATCCTCAGTGTAGATGGCAGTTTAATGGGCTGAGATAACTTGGGACAGTTTGTTTTGGCAATATTTGCTAAAGTACTGGAAAAATAAAACAGAAATCTTTCATTTCATTCCAAGTCTAGACATCTTTAGGCCCTAGGTTGCACAGGTTCTTCTACACATTTTCTTCCAAAAGTTTTGCCTTTTTGCTCTCATTTGCATTCCCAAGAGACACCAGTTCAAAACTTTCCTCCACCTGAGAGGAGCTGGAATCCTTCTCTTCTGGGACAAATTACACTTTACAAATGTAATTTTTAAAGCCTGGCTTTATAGAAACAACACAAATTAGGTAAGTCCTCCATAATTCAATGCCTGCAACACTCACCTTCTAGAGAGGGAACCTGTGCTCTAGTTTCTACGCTGATAGGATTTATGTTCACTGTGGCGGGGACTGGGACCTAGATCTTTCTTCTCCCTACTGTTATGCAATATTAGTTAAGACAAAGTTGCCAGATGAATAAAGTGGGAGAGGCAGCATGCAGAAATCACCTCCAAATACAGTTTCACTTAGAGTCATATAGGGTCACTTTTACATAGCATTCATTGAGGAGGATCCTCACGAAAAGTGGAGCTATGTGCTGATATTGTCTCTACACATGAGATTTTCACGGTTACATGGGAAGTTACATGGGTTACTACTGAAAGTTCTACATTTACTATCAGAACTACTGAGATCCAGACTCTTTGAAAATCTGCCTATAATAATGGGAGCTGATTACCTAAAATGCACTCATAAATTCTTCTTGATACCCACAGTTTCATGGGAGATAAAAGCAGATACCTGACAGTGGGGAAGAGATCTGAGCTGAATCAGTTTGCTCCAAATAGCTTAGGCATGTCATTCAGTTGCTGACCAGCTTTTGTACACCATCTTTCCATGTATTCTGCACATATCAAATAAATAAGGATCAGTGTTAGAAATGTTTTGAGTTCTAAAAAATAAAATATCAAAGCTGCACAGAATCAATTACTATCATAGATTCAGCTACAGAGAAACTGTATTTCCAATGGAAAGCAATATAATATGTTTCAAAACATTAAATATTTCTCTTATAGTCGCTTCACATACAGAACATTATTTTGAGTATGCTTGATTTACTTAAATATTTTGTGTCAGAATTCCCATTAGCAATTACTTCAATCTCCCTTTTCACTAGTAAAATATGCTATCTTTCCTAATCCTTCAGATTTGTAAGATAACAGCCTTATTTCTACTACTGGTCCAGATGTTCCTCCAGGCATCGGAATTCAATAAAACAGATGGATTCTGAAAAAAATAGCTGCTGACTGAGGCCAGACTAAGTTTGCAATGTTAGAAAGAGCCCCATTGGACACTATTGTGAGCAGTGTGCAAGACAGGCATTCAAAGGTGCAAAATATGTTATCATGTCACTGCGTGACAGAGACAGGATACACACACTGACACCCAAGCCATGCTGGATGTAAGCTATTTCCAACACTAGTGGGAATTGCGAGCTTTCTGGTTGATAGAGCACCAGTGAGGGTTGTGCGTGTTTTGCCTCAGAGCACCAGCAGATCACAGACCCTACCACCTTCTGGAAAGCTTTGACTGACCAGCTGCCACAGCCATGGCTCAGCCTTTGTCCTGCCATTGTCCCCCACTTCTCTGTGGACAGCTGTGCAAGACTCAGGGGTGGGGGGGCAGATCTTTGGCTCCTCAGCAGTTCAGAGAAAGCCAGCCCTACAGTGACACACTCAATCATTCCCAAACTCAGATAAGCCTTTCCCTTCTTTCCCTTGTGCAAGAATGGAAAACCAAGCAGGTTACTTGCCCCTTTGCCTCCTCACCCAGTAGCCTCACATACTGCTGAGCACGCTCATCAGATGCCTCTGCACTGTGTTTCGTGGAGTGATCCGTTCATTCACAATACAGACTAAAGCTATAAATACACAATGCCATAAAAGGCTTGTGTGTAGGCCTTTCTCCTGAAAAGAAAATGTATTTCAAAGATGGTTTGGCTGACAAGTTTGGCAATTTTATCTGCAACTCTAAGCAAACCGCTGTTTGCTAAACCTGCAGAACAGCAAGGTACCATCCTCCTTATAAATCCATTCCTTAATTCACCTTTGTGCTTTGAAACTGAACTTGTAGCATTCGTATAACTCTGTGAGGTGCTGAATATCTCCAGTGAAATGTTTGGTATTGTGGCGGGCATGACTCGAGGTTTTCAGTAATTATCATGATCCAACTTCTCCCCCCTCTCTCCTATGCAGATCCATATTTAGGATAATGGGTCACTAAGTACAGGGATTTGTTTCTGGTGTATAGCTACTTTTTTGATCTGTTTTAACACAGGTATTTAAAGTATTCGTCTTCTACCATGGAATCTGAATGTCTGCCAGTAGTTCATTAGGAAATTTGAGTAACATACAACTTTTGTTCCCTTCCCTGAAGTAAAAAGGTGCATGTGTTAGAATGACCTGCCTGGAGTTCTGGGAGGACATCTCCAAGCCTGTGTGTGCTGCTAGAAAGCAGCTTGTTGGGCTGTAAGAGAAGTCAAAGCACAAGCAGCCTGTCTTCCACTGAGACTGGAAGTAAGTGACCTCTGTCACAGCAAGCAGTCCCTGTGGATGTCTGGTCAGGAGCTTTGGAGTGGCCTCCAGGAAAGCTCTGTCTCACCCTCCACAAAGTGAAACTAGCAGTATCTGAGGGGTCGAGCTGCAACCGTTGTCACTCCAGAACTTCAGTCAATCTTCCAGATACTGGGCTCTGGCCATTGTAAAGACAGGCAGACAGCCCCCCAGCTGCCTTGCTGGGATCACTTGCCAAGCAGCAGATAAGCTAAATCTTCAGTACTGTGGCTGAAACACAAACTAATTTATGGGGAATTTGCATTTCTTTCCCTTTCTCTCATGCTGCAGCAAAAGTTGCCAAATGCTCAGGATTTATATGCAAATAGCCCTGGTTGTTCTCTGGTTGCAGAGGAGAAGCAATGGGAGTAAGGGCTGCATCACTGGAGCTCATTGCCCCTTTTATCAAACACAGTTCAGGCATGCTGATGGTTAGATACACATCAGACTTTCAAACTGTGGTTTACATAGCTGCTAAAACTCACTAAAACAGCACGTACAAATTTCCTTCTCTTCTCTCAAATCAAGAGCCCCTGACAAGAATTGGTGTTAATCCTAGGTTGCGAGATGGTTTTTATCCATCCCAGAGACAGTTTATACTGCAGTCCAGCACTGTGTAAGCCTCAGAGGCCTCTTATGTAACGTATCTCTTTCGCAGCGCGGGGTGTATTTCTCTTAGGCTTGCAGTGGGCATTGAAAACCCTGTCAGACTGGGACCCACAGGAGATACTGAATCAAAAATATACGGAATATAGCTTTTCCTTAGGAAAAAAAGGAAAAAGGCAGGAAGAGTTTCTGCATGAGGAGACGGAAGATGGTGTGTTCCACATTTTCATACATACCTCTGCAACACCACCACAGTACCTACTTCGTATAATAGAAAACAGTCCACCCTTATTCATTTTCTATGGACCCGATAACTGCTAGAGACCCTCTAATACAGCTATTCTGCCTTTTATCACAATGTGAAATACAGTATAGAATCAGAGCTGATCAAGCCCAGAGCGCAGTTACAAAATCTCCTATAATTTGGAAAGATTTATTTCTGTAGGTATGCCCAAAGCTATCGCCATAGTGAATCGTCTCTATTGCCTCTAGGCCAAGTACAAATGAGGATAAGTGTATATGAAAATCTGTTTGGTTTCTTGCTACTGGAGCTATGCTCCACCAGCATCACTTTCTTGTTCCAGCAGTCTGGAGACAGAACACACTTGTCACCTGAAAATGATTCCTGCATATTATTTTCCTTCTATTTTTGCACAGAAGCCACCATTGCTTACAGACTTGGAAAAGAAATTCTTACAGCAGAAAACCTCTCAGGATCATTGTTAGAGCCTATGCAAAGGTAGCGACTGCATGCTGCTAAATTAGGAGTAGCTATATTCACTTGTGCCAATAGCATAGATGGGGGGAGGGAATGGGGAGACTCTCCAGAGCAGCTGAGTTTGGACATAGCAGTGAATACAGAGCCTTCAGTGCTGACTCACTTTTTCCATTTTTAAAATAAAAACATTAGCAAAGATATTTTTAAGTGGTTACTGTGCTTTTCTGCTGCAAGCAAAGCCTTTTCGTAAGTTTTAACTATCCTTACCCCCCTCAGCAGTAACATATTTTAGTAATCACTCCTTTTTTATTAAATCCTTTTAGCCATAAAGCCCAAGATAGTTTTAAATGGAGCAGTCTTTAGTCCATAACTTATTGGTTTCTAAGGGAAAACTATTGTCCAGAGAAAGCGTAGGAGCCTGGGAGCTAGGATCCCTCGGCTCTACCCTTCATGTTTCTGCTGACATGCTGTATTATAGAAAAACGAAAGAGAGTCCTGGTTGCGCAATTAGGGCCTGAGCTGTACAAGCAGATTTCTGTGCTCATTGAAGTTGACAGAGGCTCAGAAGTTCAGCCATACAGATCAAGACTCTTCAAACGTAGCAGGTTTACTTATGCTACATACCCCACTTTCTAGCATCAATAACAGCAGCAGTTGCAAAAAATCTTGAGTCAAATCACATTTTAAATTCACTCCAGGAAAAAGAAAAAAAATATCTTTTTTTCTAGTGCTTCCAGAAGAAGGACAAGCATATGACAGGATAACACCATCAGACTTGGACTGGTGAGTTGTGGAGCACTCTCCAGCTAAACTAAAAGGATTTCAGCAGCAGTACTCAGAAATTCACAGGTCAAGCCCTTGGGAACACAGCAAACCTGAAGATTAAGCAGCAATGAACCGCATCTGTGATGTATAGTCTCAGACAAAGTGGAACCTAGAAAGTACAAGAGAGGTTGAGTGGCATCTTTTTTGACATTTGGGGCAAAGAGCAATTTTTCACATGCTCCAACACTCACAAGTGGTGCCTAATTAGGCAGCTAAAGAAGGCTCAGATTTTTGAAAGTGTTCAGTACCCAAAAGCTTACAGCCAGACACTTAGGGTCTGTCTTTTTTAAAAGGTACACTAAAAGATTTTGAACGTTTGTCACATATCCTAGGATAAAAGTGGGAGCAAAATTCTTTTGCAACTTGACTTTTAGTTATGTGTTTACAGGCTCAGAATTAGCAATTTCCCTTGAAAATAACTGCAAGTAAAAAGCAACAGCCTTAAAAAGAGAAATAAAAAAAAAAAGGGTCTTATTTAAAGTTCAGCTTAGGAACTTTAGGAACACTTGGAAATCCCCATGGTTTTGTGTCCCGTGATAACAATTTTGGTAAAATTCTCTTACATGTACTTTTTAATTAGACAGTATCAAGAAGGATCACAGATTAGAATAAGTATTCCTCCTGTAGTCTTGAAATTACCAGCACTATTTTCCAGCTGATTTTGAGATTTCTCTTGCTCTCTCTTTTCCCCTCTTCACTTGTGTATTTGTCTCTGTATTCTTCAGCATCATATTTTTTGGTAATTTGATAAATTCTCAGCTATTGTTTTAAATAATATCCATTTCACGGAGGGGAAGTCTATTTTTCCTATTCCTCTCTTCCCTTCCACCCCCGACCCCTCCAATTGTGCATTCCTCTGCACAAACAGATCCTGGAGTTTATTGCACGGTAGTCTGTCTCTCTCTATTTCCCTCACAGTTCCCACAAGAATATTGTATTCCTGTTTCCCATCCTGTCCCAGACTGTCTCTGTGGTTGCCATGTACTGTTTAACAGTTGCCACATTCCACCTAAAAAGTGGAAGAGTTTCTCAAAACACTCAGCAAGTGATTTCAGTTTGCTCAATACTTCCAGACCTTCCTTCCCATGTGACTGGTTTACAAATGCATAAGATGTAGTTTTGTGGCCCTTAGAATGATTAAGGTGCAGAAAATATGTACTTTCTTAAACTCACTCACCCATTATGTGGCTAAAGGTTCAAGTCCCCCCTGGGTGTAATCTGGCAGAAATTCAGGCACAAAATGTAAAAATGAAAATAAAAATCCAGATTTGGATTAGTTTCTGTCAGGAGAGAAAAGAAATGGTTAAAAAATTCAGAGTGCATAAATTCAGACTCATGAAAACTGCACTTCCCCAAAGGATTTAACTCTGTCCCAGCATTCTAGATTTCCACCTTTGAAGTAAACACAGAACAACAGCTAAGACTCAGTTCCCAGAAAACGGTGCATCCCCTCTCCAAAACTCACATCTACTCAGCTTTGTAGCTGTACGATCAGCTCACCTAGTCAAAGGGTGCATAGACAAGCACGATGCTCCTCTCTGCTTTCAGCATGCCAGAGGGCCTAAGAATAACACTGAAGGCTGTATCCTCAGCTGCTAGGTCCTGAGTGGGGCAGCTCCATTGACTTGGGAAGAGCTGTGCCAAACTAGCTGAGGATTTGGGCCCAAGCATGCACAGGAAACGAGGCTGTATAGGCAGAGCAGACAGAACATCACTTCATTCCTGGCACACCAGTGGATAAGTGCCCTGTAGATGGGAGGGAGAAAGGGAGAGGTTTCCCCTCCATCTCTCTGCTTTTATAAAGCTTTCCCTAGACCCTTTGAGAGACGATGTCTTCACAGTGTTTGCAGGAAGCTCAGACCTTTGTCCGACAGCTGCAGAAGCAGAGGGTCCAAAGGATTATTTTTTTTTCCTCTCTCAGTACTGATCCAGCAACAGTAATGGCATGGCAGACACAGCTGTCTTACTTGGGTTCAAAGCCAGTATCTTTTCCTTTTTTCCAAACACACACACACATACTCACTGTATCTTTTGATAACAGAGAGGCTGACATCATCTCCTACCCAGTTGTATTTCCCCCTCTGTTTCAAGACCATAGAGGTACAAAACAAATACCCTATGTGAACCACTGTTGAGAAGGGGGAAGTGAGGTTTCAGATATACCCCAAGTTGCCAAACACCTTTTACATCTTAAACTTTTTAATTCACAATAGTCACCATTTGGAGAATTTGCTTAGCACACAGATAAATCCACATTTTCTTTTTACACACTGAGAATTACAATTAATGCTACTGCTGATGACCCCTTGCAGAAAAAAATATATTTATGAGACAAATTAACCGAGTCTCTGTTTTATGATTAATCGTACAAAAGCCACTTTAGCTGCACACGTCTACACCTCTATACGTGAAGTGAAGAAACGGCAAGAGAAGAGCATCTGCAGCATGAGCATCGATACCTTTTAAGAAATGAATCCCTATTGTGTGACTGTATTTCTTCAGACTTTCTATTTACTAAAAAACTTTTCCTTGTATTTCTGTTTTCTACTAAAAACAGTATCTGCTTGCTGCTCATAAAAGCACCTCCTAAACAGAAATATGGGTAATTTCCATCCTGGAGTCAGGGCAGTTCAAGTAAATTTGCACTTTCGCTCCTGGAAAACAAAACAAAATTCTCACTTACCAGGAAATCTCTTAACCCACAACATTGTATATTCTATACCCCACACAAATTCCACAGCTTTTCCAATGGAAGATAGCAAGAGCAGGAAGAAGGCGAGAGGAAATATAAAGACTGGATCACATTCTCCAAATGTGTTACACCTTGTGTAAGGTGAATCTGAAACAATACTAGATCCAATCAGTGGCATCTTGTAATTATACTGTACTCAGTATACAGTCAGTAGAAAAGAGGAATGTATATCATGATTTTTTGACTGAATTGTTTGCAGACACAGTGGGAAAGAAAGGTGAGTTCCTTCTGGGGAATGCAGGCAGAGAACAGCAGCAGTCCTAAAGCTCTAGAAAGATCGTGTATTTGTCCCCTAGAGCTGTCTTAGCAAGAAACAGCTTTTATTCCTCATTTCACAGCAGTGGAATGAAAACTGAAATTTGAACCTGGGGCCACGCTGCATGGAAATGCTCCCTATGACTGCAAGCCTGTAGTCTTGTTCTGATGGGATCTTACGGTGCCATTTTTTATTACAAAATTTTGTTATGCAGCTCTTCAACTTTTTTTTTTTGGTGAGGAAATACATATCTATTTTAGACTCCCTCCTTGTCATGCATCTTGGCATGATTTCGCTGTCTTTAAATGAAGACAGTACTACCTGACTTTGTAAAAGCCCTTTGACATCACAGATAAAAAGTATTATATGAACACAGGCATAATTTTAGGCATTACATGACACGCTAGAGGTGAAAGGACCTCTTGAAACCATCTAGTCTACCTCCTTCTCTGCCTCAAAGCTTGGCTCCTTTCAGTATGTTTTTCTGCTGTGTTGTGCACACATTCTCACAGCTCTGTAAACAGAGCTCCTCTGCTTTTCACTCTTAGGCTTGCATGAGACTTTCTTATTTCCATTCTGATGGAGCTGAACATACTTGATTTTAGAAGCTTGACCTGCCCTGCTGGAGAGAGGGTCACATAATAATTGATAATGCCAGGCCTAGTAAGAAAAAAATCTGAAGACTCATAGGAGAACACCAGATGACGCTGAAAAATGGCTTAGATGAGAAAGGGACTGAAAAGTCCATACTTCTTACACCTTTTGTATGCTACACAGAGTAATGTTTCTTTCTGCTTGGAATTTTTAGCCTTTAAAAATGTTTTTTGAGCTGCTACATTGTGTCTCAGCTGGTCTTTCTCTTTTACCCCATCATGACACTTGTAATACCTGTGTTATTCCTGTAAGGGTTCCCTTGAGGTTGACTACACCTCCTGTTAATATAAGGCCCAGAATGGAACACAACGTTCATGGCAAACTGCTTGAGTTTGGTCCCACTTAAAACCTTTTTTTGTTTGTTTGGGTTTTTTATTTTGGGGGTTTTTTAAAATGTGATTCCAGTTATTTGAGTATGTTTCTCCCAACTGTAGTGGTTTAACCAAATGAATGCTTCCAGTCTGAAGTCAATAGCTGTATCTTCTCCACGGGGAGACTGGGCAGTTCAGCTTATTCTCTCTGAAGGACTGTAGCCTCTCTGGTTAAAAAGACCACTCTCAGCCAAACATTTTGATTTCAGATGACATCTGGCTGCTGGGGAAGCAACTGTAACACAGTCAATTCACTATTCTGGACTCTGGTTTTGTGGGCGGAGCAGATGGGCTATGGTGGACATTAGAGGTTGAAAACTGCTAGTGCAACAAATAGCTTTTATAATTAATAGACATGTCACAGAAAATATTGAAACAGATGTCAGGGAAATTAATCTATACTATACCGAAATCACACTGGGGCGCTTCCCTGGGATGAAAGCTTCCTCTAAATATGCTAACACCTTTTTTTTTTTTTTTCTTTTTCCCAGCAACAGCAGAACTGTTTCACAGCTTGTAGAATAACCTTTCTCCTGACTTTTACACCATCCCATATGTCAGTCTGATCTGACAGAAGAGTACATAGCACACAACCAATGCTTAAGATGTAAGGAGAAAACCATCAGGAGTGAAAAGCGGTCATACATTGCTCTGCCTTCTGTGTCTTTCTTCCCCATTCTCCTCTTAATACGAAATGTCTGTAGAGTTTTTATGAGAAGATTGGGGTTATATTATGATCAAACTTCATCATAATTACCAGATTTTAAGCCAAAAAACCATTACAGTGTTCACAAAATGCAGTCACAGGTCCAACTCAGACTGCTTGCTGTGGCACTAAAACAAACAAGTTAAAAGTAAAAGGGATAAAATATATGTTAATGTGCATGAGGTCTCTTTATTGCTTTGTACAGTGAAGAAGGAATTTCCTACATGTGAAGACAAATGTCAGCTGCTCAAAATGCGCTGCCAGCTTTGGACACGGCAATAGATAGCACTTTCCACTACAGGCCTTTCATTTTTAGACTAGAAAAATGTGTTGTGTATATGGGCACATATATTAAATATAGAGATGCAGATATCAGGACAGTCACATCAACTTCTGTCTCAGACTACTAAGTCATGGGTAAACAGTCACACAGTTTCTTAAAAGTACATCACATAGTTGCTAAAATCTCAGTAACTGCTTTTATTTTTCAACATCAAAAATAGGTTCAGACATTTTTAATATCTATATTGATTTGACTGACAGTAACTGACTCTGAGTTACTACACCTATATTTAGAAATCTCTGTACACACAGTTTGCTGCACCAAGAGTCACACTCGGCTATTCATACCTTGTTTCCAGAAGTGATGGGTTGTACCAAGTGCTAGGATTCATCATATAAAGTGACCAGTGAAGTTTTTCATTGTGCTTCTCGTTGCCCTTAATAAGCAAGTCTCAGAACCCAAGATACTTCTGATATTTTGGGAAGAAGAAATTAATACACATGGAGACTACATACACCCACATGCATACATAGATTATTTACTGTCTACATTTCTAAACATTGTAACTTTCAGCGTATTTTAATTATAATGATACTGAAAAGTAACTTGCCATTTGCAAATAAATCTTTACATTCAAAAGATAACCCAGGAGATCTGCAAGCAGCTTCCACTCTTGAGACCTGTGTGTGGAGTCGTCTTACATGTAAATCTAAGAATTCCAGAAAAAAAATTCTTTTTCCTTTGGAAAGAAAATAATCATAGTTCCCTGAAGACCAGGGAACAAGAAACAGACTTACAGTGGGAAAACAAAGTCAACTGGGTTTTCAAAAGTCAAAAAGTGTCTGAGACAAAATCAGACAGAATGACTCTCTATCCCTTATTTTAAGAATAATCCCTTATTTTATTAATTTCTTGTCTTTCTTTGTCTTTAAAGACCAAAACAAAATATAAACATTAAGTAACCTTTTTTCAGTGTAGAATTTCACTGGAAGGAACTTATTAACAAAAACTAATAACAGAAAAATAAAAAAATATTTAAAATAAATTATCTGCATTAATACAGTAACTTGCACATCTGAAAAAAAAGCCCAATTATCTAGTTTCATCATTCAAATTTTACTCTTTATATCTTGATGTTACCCCAGACTTGTATTTTTGTACGTTTAGGTACAGAAATAACATATAAGGAGAAAGAAAACTTCTGGAAATGTTTCATTTCCCCGCCTTCCAAAAAACTGTTGTCTGAAATTCATTCAAATGTACTTGTTCTCCAAAAGAATACTTTACACTTTTGCAGTACCTTAAAATCCAAATATTCTAAATTAATTTATGAACTCATTTTAGAAATGCCACTGAAATGCAAAGGAAAAGAAGTGTGAAATAAATTTCTAGAATAGCTCTAGTCTGCCTTAAAATTAGTTTAGCCAGGATTTTCCTGTATGCTTAATCATTTAGTATTTGAAGATTTATCCTACATACTTTTTGTGGGAAAGATTCTGCATAGTGTCCAGAGTCTACTGGCCCAATGCACTGAAAATACAGAGCAAAGTGATCAGGACCAAAGGTTGGCTCTAACTGGGAATTTTTAGCTTATTGCATTCCTTTCACAGATCACAGACATGCTAGCATCTCTAATGATTACATCCCACCAACATCCAATCCCTAAAAAGACATCTTGTTCTTTCCAGAGTGAGTTAGAAGATCATTTCACATAGCTCAATAAAGACAAATATTTGCCGTAGGGCTCCAGTCTATGCAAAAGTTTCCCAGTTGTTCACAGTGGACTCTCAAGTACAAGTATCAGAACAAAGAAGAAAAAAAAAAAAAAAGTCAGTTTAGGCCCTAAGAACAAAATTCTTCTTTTTTCAAAAATGTTATGTTATATGAAAGCTAAGTGCTACAAAAGCAGTAAAAACGTACCACAGTTTAGTCTTACATCATTCATACAAACCACTTGATTGCAACAGTAAATTAAGTAAAGTAATTCTCCAAGTTTCACCAGATTTTAAATTATTTATCCTATTAGAAGAAAGTTTACTATTCTGAGCATTGTATTAGCTCTTCTTTCAGCAGTGTAAATAACTAAAATGTTAGTTTAAGAGAGCTTAACTTTCTGTTGTGACTGAGGTGTCGAGTCATAACAATCTCAGTGTAGTTTTGAAAGCTGTTTATTAATATGCATATGAAAGGTTCATAATTAATTTTCAATTTTATCTTTTTCAGTCAACAGTGAACGTAACTGAAAATATTTGAAAATATAGCATAAACTAAAATTTTCCTTATTTCAATTTTGACAATATAGCACCACTTATAGGTAGTGGTGTTACCGTTAGCAATTCCACTCTGTCTACAAATTAACTGAAAATGCTTTCAGTTAAATAGCCACCAAGGTGCATTATCAGTAAGTCATCCTTCAACCCTGAACAGCGTGTGACAAAAATTTGTCAAAATTATTTAAGTATAATGTGCATTTTACCTTGAGCATGTAGAACTGTTAAAGCACATCCCCATAATTACTGAAAGAATATTAGAATATTTTCCAGCTCATAGAAATGGCTTCCGATTATTAAGAAAGGATACACAATTGCAGTTTTTAAGTTCTACATGGCAGGAGTTAGAGATGATGGAGAGGATTTCAGTGGTTTTTAAAATGTGCAAAGGATTTTTATAATGCAGTCTGAACCTGGATGTTTTCTTGTCCTCACACTTACAGAGAATTAAAGAAATGAAGGCTAATACTTTAAGAAGAGATAGGTGACTCCCTTCCTTGATTTGATTTTAGACATTCTTGGCCATTGAAATACCAATGGCTTTATTTTCTTTCTGTAGCTTTTCCAAACACAGCTAATCTCCATGTTTTTCCACCTAATAGAGTCCCTGCACTCCAACCTGTGATTATCCTCTTCACCGATTTTCTGAAATTCCTGGATTTCTTTGAGAGATCAGGCTTTTCTTTAGTCATCATTTGTGCCATTTATTGCCAACCAAAGCTAAACAATTGACATAAATTATTTGATAAAAAAAGGTCTGCTATTATTTCAATACCTATCCAAAAAACAAATCAGAAAATTTAAAATTCAGATTTGAACTTTAGCAAATGACACTTCCACGGTCTGATTCAGCAATTCTCTCTAACAAAGCTGACTCTTCATGAAGTCACAAAACTACAGATGGAGGTTTGAAAATGAATAGACACGAATCACTTGCATCAAGAGTCATGCACTAAGTAATTATGTAGCGTTCACCTTTAAACCTTTGTTCTCTCAGTTTCTTACCACTTGTGAAGTGATTGATGTCTTTTCCTATCCAAATAGGACAGTGGAAAGAATATTTTCCTCATTTAAATAGATTTAGGCAAACCATAGAAATGCACTGAATGTTGATTAGGTTAGGAGTCAGCCTGAAATTAAAATGAAATTCAGCTGTAACTGTAAAGAGTTACACAGCACAACTTAAAAGAGTAAAGATAAACTGAAATGTATCGGAATTGACAAATATATTTTTTTAAAAGTAACTGGAACTAATAATAGTTGAATTGCATATTTGGCACAAATACCCATGGGCAAAAAACCATTGTATTTGCATAATGCAGTACTGAGACAACATTAAACGAAGGCCAGTATATCTATTCTTCAGTGTATCCTATGCCCTTCATAGGAAATTACAAGCTAGTACGGAGTATGTAGTAGCACCTCAATGTTCATCACATCAGACCAGAAGAACGATGCCATGCAGCTTTCCAACAAATCACAGCTAAGCAACACTGTTTAAAATTAGATTTTCCATGAGCAATCCACATAGTAATTTTTTTTCACGTCATGAATCTATTGAAGAGATTTTAATCTCCATGAAGATACTCCACAATTCAGTCACAAGCTATGTCCTCAATGTTACCAACTAGAAAAACAAAGAAAAAGAAGGGTGATGAGACGATCTTTTCGCAGCTTGGGTTTGTGAGAATCGTGTACTCCCTCCCCCTCTCCAAAAAATCCCTTTAGGTATCTGTTTGAGTGAATGCAAAAATTATCAAAGCACAAGTAATTCAAATCCTTCAGGTTTCAGGCCCAACCGTCAGCTGAAACAGAGAGAGCACCAGGTTCGAGTGCCATCATTTCCCCACATTGGAGACGGGTGAGATGTTAGAAAGCCACAATGGCACAGCACTCGATTTAAGATCATTTTCAGAAGCTACAAAATTTACCTTTCCGTTTCAGGACTGCCGGAGCTGAAAAGTTTCAAAAATTCAACTCCCAAGAAAACTCTTGCACCTGTCACTGGCTGTTACCAGAGGGCCAGGCCCTGAGGGCACCCGCAGCCCTACCTGCCCCTGCCTGGTCCCCGCGGGGCCTCCCCCACCCTGCCCATGGCCCCCGACTCCATTTCAGCCCAGCCCAGGGCCTGGGCTCGCTGCCAGGTGCTGCCTGGGCCAGCAGCTCCCTGGGAGGATCCCCCAGGCAGGCTCTGGCAGCCAGGGCCTGTCCCACCGC
>NW_009227719.1:20814-23734 GCF_000690835.1 Fulmarus glacialis | reverse complement strand
ATATTAAAAATAATTAAATATAATTTTATATAATTATTTTGTGCATGTGACACACTTGGCAAATATTGCTGTCAGTTTTAGCCCTATGGTCTGGCTTATTTTTCATGTGAACTGAATCACAAAGTCTAGAAGGTATATGATGAAAAATGCAGCATGTAAAGGACTTGAAAGGCTCTTAAATTTATCAGTTCACTATCTGAATTTGCTTGAAAAAACATGTAGTTTTCTGGCATTTTTTAAAATATATTGATCTTAAATGTTCTTTCCTACTAAGAGGAATAAACTTTATGGTATTTGACCATAACATACTCCAGTGTTTAACACTATCCCTGAATTACCGCTTCATTGTATTTTAACCATTATTCTTTGCAAGGATTAGGAGGATTTCACCTGTAATAATTAAAGTTGACTCTCAGAAGCTGTGCTGATAGAAGTATTAATGCCTGATTTTATGGGCCTGCAGTGTATAGTACACAGCATAATGGGAAACAAGTGATTTAAATCTGAATGGTGGACACTGAAAGACCCAAGCTAATTAATAGGCTTGTGAATGAAGCTCTTGAGGAAGCCCACTAAGAACTGATGGGCTACCTTATAGCTTTACCCATAGCACAGTGATTATATAGAGAGCTGCACTGTAAATCAATTAAATGTTCTTGCTAGCAGCACATTATTAACTTTATGTGGTCTGATCATTTTCTTTTAGCTTTACATCCATGCTGTTGTCGATTTTACACAAAAGATAGATCGCATTTTAAAATTAATTTTTTTTTTCTTTTTTTAAAAAAAGAAAAAGCAATGCTGTGTTAGAAGTCAGAAACTAATCAGTCTTTGGCGTCTGAACTGCACATGAAAAACAAATGAGTGGGCTGGTCCTTGAAAATAGGAATGGACCAACACAAAGGCCAACAGACCTTTAAAAAAACTTGAATTTGAGTCTACTAAAACATTTTGTCAAGATATATTAGGCAAGTATTAGCTGTCTTGAATCTAAATGTTCAGGGCAGTTCTGAACTTCAGAGACATCCAAACCAAACTTTATACTTGGTACTGCTCTTGTGTAGAGACACATCCTAGGGAAGTGGAGGAGCAAAAAATACTTTAAATGTGGATGATTCAGATGAAAATGCAATTTCATTGTGTCAACTATACACCCACAGCACAAGAACCCACCCCAGCAGAGTTGTGAGATCGTCTCTGATGAATCAAAGCCCAGAATGTTTGGCAATCACTGCATTAAATAAGAATCTGTAGCTGAAGGCAGTATTGCTACCCCAGAAATACCAAAAATACCTAACTGCATGAGATTCACATGTTTATACATTTTCCTAGTGTCCATCTCTTTTGGGATTCAGTGAGCTTAGACCAGTTCAAGAGGCAAAATCTGCTTTGCACCACTTTCCTTTTTTAAGTCTTTGGATCCTGCTACAAAATTGAAATTGGAGCCACAAGTTCCACCTTTTTTCATGGGGTGACTGCAGTTTAACTGCCTGCTCTGTCTTTACATCCTCCCAATAAGCATCTACTTTCCCTTGTCATCCCAATTTCCCAAGAACAGTCTGTATAGATGGGAACTATATCATGACCCATGCAGTTCTGTGCAGATTTAAGGTATTCCCTGTGTCAATGAGTATAGGCCAGTATGATTATTATTAGTATATTTTTATTAATTTCATTCACTTCTTTTCTTACATGATTTTTAAAAATTTTGTTCTGCTTCTCAAGCCCCCAGGTTTTCTTTTCCCTGAAGTGAAATATATTTGTGTTTTACAGCTTGAATTTAATTTTAATATAGTAGATTTATGGACACATTCAATAACGTGAATTGGTTTCTTCCTTTTTTTTCTCCATACAGTTCAATGGCAATGAACACTAATAGTAATCAGAAATCTATAAAGAAATTTCAAATTTCTTTAATATTTGGAAATCTCATTTGCATGAAGGAAAAATAGGTGAATATTTCCTCTGTTGTAAAAATGTGTAATACCAATTGCCATCTTTAATGAAAAAATAAATTAAAAATACTGCATGCACAATAAAAATGGTGCCATATAATGTAAAAGATATGAATAGTATGTTACTGAGTCTTAAGTGTAGTTTATTAAATATTACATAATCTCTCAAGCATTTTGAAAAAATGAAAGTAAAAGATTGGTTTCTGTGTGTTCAAATCCATTTGACTAGCACCCGAGCAGTGCAGAGCTGTGCAAATAGTTCTAGGGGACTGAGTATGCTAAAAGTGGTGGATTAGCAGAATTATTTATTTAGCTGTACTCACAGACACCGAAGCAGAGTCCTTTGAATCTGGATTTTGCCATTTTTTTTCTTACTGCTGGGGTGTGATGTGTAATACAGTGATCTGTGAGGCTGGAATTTGCTTGGACACTGCTTTTTCTTTCCTTAGGTATTCATGATTACTTATTAAAATGTTTGGTGATCTTAAATTAAGATGTGCTCATTTGTCTGCTTCTTGGATGCATTACTTTCAGAAAGATGCAGAAATTGAAGAGTGTGACAATTTGGGGAGCTTACCACGTAAGAGATGGGTTTGAACGTCAGCAGCTCTGTCTGTATGTCTGGACTGGCAGTGTCTCTGTGGCCAGTGGCGGCTGTGGTGGAAGGCAGCAGGATCGGGCAGAGCACCTGCAATGGCGTCACGCCAGGTGTCAGCGCCTGTCAGAGGGAGAGGAGAACTTTTGTCTCCCTTTGTTTTCCCCGGTAAAACGGAGCCTGCTGCTTCTTTACATTTGCAAGACTCATTTGTGTCCTCTCTGGTGTCATCTTGCCTCTGGTTTCAGTGGGCTCCAAGAGGTGCAGTCAGCAGGGCAGAGGAGAGCCACAAAGCTGGCCTCCTGCCCTCCTAACACAGGGCGCTTGCAGGGCTGTTCCTCACACTTTTCCTCACACTTTTCCTCACACT